>NC_056744.1:70062411-70287411 GCF_019279795.1 Protopterus annectens | reverse complement strand
GATAAAGCCTTCCTCTTAATTTCCCTTTACATGGTGTCACACAGGTTATCATCATTACCATTTCAAATCTGGCCTTAAAAAAGGTTAGAAAATTAAAGTTTAGGATTTAGTTCTTAATTATTTATTATTCATGCCCTTTGTATCTACAAGTGGGCTAGTTATAATCACTTTAGCATTTGTCTGTGTGCTGTATTGCTTGGTTGTTTCTAGTTCTTCTTGACTTGTATGTGGTGTTTTTCCCCGCTAGTATTGGGTAAAGAAAAGAGTTTCAAAGAATGCCAGAAGGATGACCGTACAATCCCACCTAAGTCACCCATAAATAGCATGTGATGTACTTGGAGGTGGAACATCTTTCAGCAGGTTGTTCCATCTGTAAGATCTTTGGGCAACATGCCCTTTCTGATAGGATAAATTGATAATCAAAGGGCTATTATCTCTTGACCTAAGTAAGGCAAGCCAGAAAGTCAATGGATAAGGATAATTATGTTGAAAAGTTCAAATCAAATGAAGACAGGCCCCTTTATCGAAGCTGTCTTTGACTTTGAGACAGATACGTTCTGTTATTTTGTAGCCAATTATTATACCAGACAAATCCACCAAGAGACTTCTAAGTTGGACTTCAACTGAGAGGGAGCTGTCATGTCTCCCATCTTGACCTAATTTGGCCTCTTTCTTTCAGTAGTTTTTGTTTTACAGGAGTACCTCAGAAGCATATCCGGATCATATGATGTGGACTTTCCTAAAGGCTCCAATAGAAATGTTGGTCCTTCCATTCCCTTCAATCTAGAGGATTGATAGTGCTGGCCCAACATGTTCCATCTTACGCCCTTTCCCAGTGCATGTCTCAGTAGTGATGCCCTCTGAACCAATCTTGGACCTGAAGTATTTTTCCTTGGTACTGGCCAGGGTCCCTGGCTTTCTACTTGGTGGATCCAGTCTGATATACTTGACTCTGAGGCTCTCAGTGCTGTGTTTGTCTCGGGGCCATTTACTGAGTACTGTCTTTAAAGTTGTTTGCATGGCTCCCCTGTTGGTATCATCAGCTTCATCCTTCAAGTTGTCTGCTCTGATGCCCTCATAAAATCCATCCACTTTTTTTGTTTCAGGGATGCTCTCCTCAATACTGCCCACTTCTCCTTCAGGAAGGGTGGATGCTGTTATTGGCTAAAAGGATCCAGCTGAAGTTGACAAAGTTTTTCAAGTTATGGGGGGGGGAGGATAATTTTTTCTCCACCAAGAATGACCAACTTCTTCTTTAGAGTCTTCTCCATCCTGTGACTCCCTCTCTTCTCTGTACATCCATGGAACAGAGCCGAGGGATGGGCCTCAGAAACACCACTCAACTCTAGGTGGTATCCTCTAAGGAGTGTGATCACTCCCTCCAGTATTCCAAGAAAGAGAATGATTGAGAGGGTTCTACCCAGTCCTTACTAAAATATTCCACTTTCAGCGAGATCCTTGAATTAATGTAGTAGAGGGAATCTTGATATACCAAACCACCCTGTCCGAACAAGGTTTTTTTTTTTTTTTTTTTTTTTTTTTTTGAGGCCTCTCAACTCTAGGTGGTATCCTCTAAGGAGTGTGATCACTCCCTCCAATATTCCAAGAAAGAGAATGTGTAAAAGGAGACTCATTGACTCCCGTTGGAGTCTTTCACTTTGAATACTGAATTGGAAGATTGAGAGGGTTCCACCCAGTCCTTACTAAAATATTCCACTTTCAGCGAGATCCTTGAATTAATGTCGTAGAGGGAATCTTGATGTACCAAACCACCCTGTCAGGACAAGGAGGTTTTTTTTTTTTGAGGCCTATGGCTCAACTTCTTCTACATTTTAGGTGGTCCTTCCTTTGGGCCACTTAATTGATTTGGCTGTCAGGATAATAATGATGGGAGACTGACACATGCAAATTGGTACCACAAAAACTGACAACATTTTTAGCCCCCCACACCAAGAACCGATAGCACTAAGCTAAGGATCCCTTGGTCGATTCCATTATTGTGGCAGCAGCTACTAAGAAAAAGCTGGCAGATGACACAGTGGCTGTTCATCTGCCCAGTAAGGAATCCAGGGCCATGGACAGGTTAGGGAAGTGGTTATATGTTTCAGGGATGTTTTCGTTTAGGGCTTTAAAGTACACCACTCAGGTGAATCACTTCCTGAGGGATTTAGCACAACAACCAATTGCCACTTTGAGGAGACCATCTGCAAATGACTACAAGAAACAGCTGGAAACTACTCAAGTGGCATGGAATGTTGGGGCAGGCATTAGGAAGAGATGTCAAGCCTGGCTTTACCTTTGTGACTTTGTGGATGATTTTAAGGTATGCTTTCCTAATGCCCACTGTAATGAATCATCCTTGTTTTGTTCTTCCATGAAAGAGAAGATGCAGAAGTGTGAACAAGATGGAAGAATACTGCCTGCCATGGAAGCTAAATCTGAAATGCCACAAAGATCATATAAAAGAAACCAAAAGTATTTCACATCTCTGTGGCTTAGGAAAGCCAAGCATCAAACATTTGTATCCATTTCTGACAGGGATGGCTGCAGCAGAGGTGGCCCCTTCAGTGGTTGCAGGTCCAGGGGCTGAGGGGAATCCCCAGAGCCAGGAGATATCATGGGCCCTTTTCTGACAGGCAGTCCCACTATCCCTGAAGGACCATCCGACTGTTCTACACTGGATACAATCATGAATCATTTATACCTCTACTCCCTTGCATGGATGGCCATCATGCAGGATAACTGGGTAAGAAGGATAATATCCAGAGGTTATATAATTTCCTTTTCCAAGCCCCATAAATTAAGACTGCCACCTCCAGGTGTACCACCCCACTAACTGAAAGTGACAAAAAGAGAAGGTTCTGTCTCTCATCAAAAAAGAGCCATCCAAGAGGTCCTGCCAGATTAGACAGGGTCATGAGTTTAGTTGAGATTATTTTTGTTGTTGAAGAAAAACAAGTACTTCTGGGCAATCCTGGACCTCAGTCATCTAAATAGTTACATAAAGAAGATCAAGTTCAGGATGGGCATGCTGCATTCACCTTTGTCTTGTCTACAAGAAAATGATTGGATGTGCTCTGTAGCTCTCCAGGATATCTACCTCCACAACTGAATAACCAAAGCATTGCAGAGATTCCTTCACCTTCATCTTGAAGCCAGTCACTTCCAGTTCAGGGCCCTTCCCTTTGCTCTCATCACAACCCCCCACAGTGGTTGGTTCCCCAAGTGCATGGCCATTGTAGCAGCATGCCTCTGGCTTCAAGGGCTCTGTGTATTCTCTGTTTAGATGACTGCCTCTTAGCTGCCTCAATAAGGGAATCATTGGTCAGTACCAGAGACTACTTTCTCCAATTCTGTCTATCTGTCCTTGGACATATCCATAAACTATAAAAAGTCAGTTCTTCAGCAAACGCAAAGAATTATTGGATGTCACTTAGATACAAGTATCTGCATAATGTCCCTTCCTCAAGACAGAATTCAGACATTAAAGAGCTCTATCCAAGTTCTCCTTCATTGTGATCATCCTGCACCTGTGCTAATCCTCAGAGTTCTGGGAGTGATGTCATCCTTAATTATGGTGGTGCTCTTGTTTTTACATGAGAATTCTGTAGTGGCTTCTAAGAACTCACTGAGCTCAGGTTATATCAGATTCTTTCATCCCCATTATCATAACCGACCTTTGTAAGGAACAGTTAAGATAGTAACTAGCTTCTGCTGCATTCATTGATGAGAATATTGGCTGTTAGTCACCTGTGGCAGTAGTAATAATGGACACCTCTTCCGTGGGGTGGGAAAGCATTGCAAGGGGAGAATGGTCCAAGAACTATAGAGTTCAAAAGTGACTTCTCATAATCATATAAATCCAGGCAATCCTCCACATTTTGGAGGAGCGGGCTGCATTCCTCCAGGGAGATTTGTGTCCAAAGAATCATTATGTTGTTCGGTATGTCATCAAACAAAGGGGAACTAGATTTTATAGCTTATGCCAGAAAGTTGTGAGGGTGTGGCAGAAGGTGTTTGCTTTACATCACTTTCTAATTGCAGAACACAGGGCTTAGAAACTGCTGCCACTGTGTGTCTGCATCAGATTTTGGATTGGATTTCTTCATTTAAGGTTTGAATATTTCCATTATTTTTTTTAATTATTTGCACTCTTGTTGTTTTACAGTTTGATTTTTTTTTTTTGGTTAAATTTTGTTTTTACCTTAATATTTCTTTCTTGACGTTTTAAATATTCTTGGCTACAATCAGTTTGAAAAATTCCTTTCCACGCAACTGTTTGTTAAAGAATAAAGTCTAGCTAATTAGTGGGGGGAGCTGAGAAGTGAGATTTCATATTTAAGGGTTTTAACTACATTCTTATTTAAATACTATGGTGGTGGTGCTGCGGTAGCGTTGTCGCCTCACAGTAAGATGTTGTCCTGTTCAATTCTCAGCTATAGGATCTTCTGTGTGGAGACATGCGTGAATGGACGTACCTTAGTTGAAGGTTGTGCGTCAGAGCTGGCTACTCGGCACGTAAAAATCTACTGCCAATCATTAGTGGACCGGAGTTCCGCTGTGGCGACCCTTAACCGGGAAAAGCCGAAAGACACAACAACAACTGCATTCTTATTTAGCTGCAAGTGTTGTGAGACTACTGCTGGTATATGACTGGACTGCATTGCATTGGATCTTGGATTGCATTTCTTTTATTCTTCCATTATTTTTTCCTTCCATTAGTTTGCAGTTTGTTTTATTTTAAATGTTGTATAATTTTGTTTTACCTTAAACTTTATTGGCGTTTTACAAGTTCCTGGCTAATGTCAGAGAAAAATCCTTTCTCTTAGAGTCTTCATTGACTGTTAAGAAATGAAATCTGGCAAATCTAGCTAATAAGTGGGAGAAGGCGAGAAGCAAGATTTCTTCTTTAAGGTGTTTAGCTGCAAGAGATGTGACATTTGCTGGTGTGTGATTGTACTGGACTTTGGATTTGATTTCTTCATTTAAGGTTTAGATGATTCTATTTTTTGTTTTTATTTTTGCTTATATATTAGTTTGTTTTAATGTTCTTTAAATTTAAACTTTTTAATTTTGTTTTCCTTAAAAGTTTATTTCTTGATGTTTTAAAAGTTCTTGGTTATGGTGAGACAGAAAAAATCCTTTCAATTCACTAGTTGCTAAGGGGTAAAATGAGGCTAATTACTGGGAGGAGCTAAGAAGGAGGATTTCTATTTAAGGTGTTAAGCTGCATTTTTATTTAGCCACAAGTGCTGTGCGACTTATGCTGGTGTGTGACTCCAATGGATTTTGGATTGGATTTCTTCATTTAAAAGTTCTTGGCTATGGTCATTTAGAAAAATACTTACCATTCACCGAGTGTTAAGAAATTAAATTTAGCTAATTAGTGAGAGGAGGGACTTTTTTTATTTAAGGTATTTAGCTGTATTCTCATTTACATACAAGTGCTGTGAGACTACTGCTGATGTTTAACTGCTTTAGATTTTCCAACCCATCTGCTAGGTTCCTGTTGTACTTTTAAACTTGTTGGCTTTTGAGCTGTCCACCCCTAATGTGGATTTGACATTGAAAGCTCCTCCCAGTGTCATCCTATCTGCTTATTCTACTGGGTACTGTGAGGTCAAACTGTGAAGGCTATCCCATTGTTTCATATCATCCCACTAACTTAGTGTTACACTGCAATATTTAGGGTATTAATCCCTTTTTTTCTATCTTACTTGTAAACTCTTTAACATCTGCAACTAGACTATCAATCACTGGTTAGCCTGGGGACTGCTTCTCAGAAATAGCTTAGGGTTAGTGGATTCTCTTTTGCTTCTGGTGAGAGAAGGAGCAGAAAGATCTGATCTTCTAGTCTTCCTTCAGATTGGCAGTAACTGGAAATCCTGACGACTCTTTTTTGGGAGTCAGCTTAGAATTAATGCTACTGGTTTTCTCTTTGTAATAGAAGGAGCAGATGTGCATTGATTCATAGGTTCTTGGGTAAGTATTTGGCTAGTTGCCATTTTGGGCCATTTTAAGCCTAGCTCATGATTGTCTCTGAGTGGGCAGTATGTAAGAGACATCAGTGATTGATATGGTACAGTTTTGGTGAAACCCTCACCAGGTCCTTTGTGCATCTTGGCTAACTTTTTCATCCAGCTGCTGTAGGTTCTATCCAGACTATCTACTAAGAAAAGACTATAGAAAGTGAACTGATCCAAACAACTTACTACTACTCATTAACATAACTACATCTCTCACACAGTGAATCAGTTTATTTAAGCAGAAGGTATCTGTCAGTAAACATGAGACAACTGCTACATTGTCTCAGGGGTTGGCGCTTCTGTTTTACTTTTGGTGAGCAGAAGAGCAAAGTATAATTGATTCCTAGCTTTCTGCAGCTTTGTAGTTAATAATACTTCTCAGCAAGCAGCTTGGGATTAGTGCTTCCCTTTTGCTTCTGATGAGGGAAGGAACAAAGGATCATTGGTTCCTAGCTGCATGCAGCTGAGCTGAGGACAGCACTCCATTACCAGATAGACAACACCTCCAGTAATCATCTCTTAACCTCATATACACTACCCCTGCCCCATTAGACCACATTAGTAAATACCTGGAACCATGGATTTGCACTTTTCAGCCATCTCTGTAGTCACATTGGTTGAAATGGGCACCCTGTGACAATGTCGCAACTGTATTATGTTTACTGAGAGACACATTCTGCTTGAATAAACTGATTTACTATGTGAGAGATGTAGTTATATAATGTTGTTAGAGGCAAAGCTCTTACCCATAGTCTGAACAATGTGCAGGTTGTCAGTACCATACAACGCCATTGTAAACCAATCATCCCCAGCTCAGACAAAACACATTGACATTCATATGCTGAGGTTCTTAACAGTTACCTCACAAAACACATGATTCACATCTATTAATTAGTTCACATATATTACCTCCTCTGGTAGTCTTTACCTTACCAAGAACTACAAAACCTAAGCTAACTAAATTAATCTCTTTTATCTCCTTAGAGTGGGCGGCTATAGTACTAACTGGATGGTCAATTTTAACCTCTCTGATATGCTCCTTTACCAGTGTGTAGTGTGTGTGATATTGTAAAAGTAACCTACATAAACCATATAGGCATCCTAAATGCAACCTAAGAAATAAGCACCCTCAGCAACCTCATAAACAGACAACACAGGCAGCACCCACCATGAAACTTACATCTAAGAATCACACTGACTCATTTCATAAGTCCATAAGGCAAACCTCGATACAATCCAATATTCTTGCCATGGGTGCCTCCATAGTGAGACACACTGATGTACCACTTAGCCGGCTGTGCAGGGAGAGGTTTGTAGTCAGTTGCCTATCAGGCACCAGGATTTGCAATATCATGCTTGCATGCACTCTAGTCCTTGCAGCACAAGCACACATATAACTCAGTCATTGTAGACATGGGAGTGTACCTCCTGGATTATATGAAGAGAGTCATGCTGGAGCTCTTGGAATATGTGTCTGAGGCAGGTGTGAACCTAGTGTTGAGTAGCATTCTGCATCACCATGAATGTTGCGATATGAACAAAAGATTATTGATGTCAACAGTTAGGTTAACTTCTGGTGGTATTTTAAGAGGGCACAGTATATATCAGCCTAGGAGGAGATAGTATACAGTCCTAACTGCTTTACCAGGGATGGTATGCACTTATCCCACCAAGGATTTTGCATTTTGGCTTAAAACTTGTCCACCTCATAGTGCCTTTTTGAGTCGGTGTCAGTCTTCCAAAGCTTCCAGCATAAAACAGAGCCTGGATAGCATGAAGGCATTGCTGCTCAGTTCTGGGACCCTTAACGAAGAGCTCCACTCTCTACAAGCAGTCTTTACCCTGGAAAACATTGATATATACATCATATCAGAGACCTGGTTCAAGACAAGTAAGAGCACTTCATGAGTACATGGTTTCAGTGCCTACCACACATTCAGGCCCACTGCATTAGAAAATGGTGCAAAATTTGGCTGTGTATCTTCATCCTTAAACAAATTTCAACATCACACTTGTTAGACAAGATGACAACTTGAAACTCCCCCATGTCCAACTTACTATTAACAAAAACCCCTGTCATGTCATAGCTAACTAGAAGATACTCTCTATGTCCCCCCGATGTTATACTTCATACCTACCCAGTATGACGTTCCTGTGGATTAAACCAGACACCATTCTCCTCTGAGACTTCAACTATCCCTTCACTAACTGGGAGACTTAAAAATCTTCAAACATGTATGCCCAGAAATGTCTGGACTTTACCAGTACAAACTCTCTTGGATCAGTTAGTCCACACTCCAACCAGAGGAGATAAAGTCCTGGACTTAGTTCTTACCAATAATGCAATAGCTTTTCTTCCTATCAATTGTAATTTCTTCCCTGATCAAATCAGACCACAAACCAGTCACATTCAACTTAAGTCTATAGCTGGAAGCATTTTGCCAAACCCTTAGTATTCAGAGATTATGCCAAGGCTAATCTATTAAAACTGAGAGATGACCTAGCTAAATTCAAAAGTCCTTTACTTCTTGATGACATAGTCCTTTATCATCAAATTGTTTGCACATGTAAATAGCTGTATAGAAGCATTCACCCCCCCCCAGAAGTAAATTCAGCACCAAATTTGAAAATAAACCCCTATGGTGAAATCGGGTCTATATTATATCCTCGAACGCTTAAAAAAGCGAACGCTGATTGATCGAACTTATTTTCGCGAAACTGCAAAATATCGAAGCAGCAGAAACTCAATTTTTTTCCTAGGGAAAGAATTCGGTTGTGCATTTCTGTTGCTTTGGTATTTTCAGTGTTATGGTGGAAAGTTACCGGTCGGATTCAGGTAAGTGTGCGATTGTGTGGATGTGAGTGTTAGGGTGATTTAGGTGAGTTAGGGTTAGGGCTCGGGTTAGGTGTGTGTGCGATTGAGTGGACATGAGGGTTAGGGCAGATTTAAGGGAGTTAGGGTTAGGGAGCGAGTGAGGTGAGTGTGCGATAGTGACGGACCTTAGGGTTAGGTTTTGGGTTAAGGTAAGTGGGGAGTTAGTGGTGTGTGCATAGTTTAGTGTAGGGTTAGGTATCAGATTTTAGGTGTATGTGTGTGGATTTCTGTTTGTTTGGTGTGCTTGTGTTGTGTGTATGTGTTTTGGATCAGTGATTTTTTTTCCCTGGGAAAAAAATCGCTGATCTGACAGTTCGAGATTGTAAGCTTTCGCTTAAATTAGGTTGATCAATCAGCGTTCGCTTTTTTAAGCGTTCGATGAAATAATATAGACACGGTGAAATCATAATATAAACAAGCTCAGTAGTAAAAGAAACAAAAATCATTGCGCACTATAAATTTATAATATATAAATATATATACTTGTATATAAATTTTACTTCCAAAATGCCAGTGATACTCTTGCTAAACATAACAAGGAACTCCAGGCCCTGATCAAATCAATAAAAGCCAGATATGAGGTAAAAATGGCCACTCAGGTGAAGTATAACAACAAAGCCCTCTTTATTTGTGTTATAACTCTAAGAAACAATGCCCAGCTCTGCCAGAGCTAATAGTAAAGGATACTAGATATTTTGACCCAAGGGACCTAGACAATATATTAGCAAACAAATTTAGTTCAGACTTCACCCATCTCCTCTCCTATAGTCCCAGATCACCTACCTGCATCCATCCCCCCGGCCTCTTCTGTAAGGCTGTGCAAAGGATGATTAAGGAATCTAACAAACAAGGACATAGATAACCTGCAAATTCTTGACCTAAGCCAGTCTGGATTCATTAAGGGCAGATCTTGTTTACTTAATGTGATCAACTTGTTTGAGAAGGTTACTAAATCAAAGAATAAGGACAGATCAGTACACACCTCATAGATGAGGACAGATCAGTACACACCTCATAGCTAGACCTCACAAAGGCATTCAACACCATCCTACATGCAGGTATCATAGATAAACTCTCCAAGCTAAATGTAAATCCCTATGTAACTCATTGGATAACAAATCAGCTTACAAATAGAACCAGGAAATCAGGGTGAGCATCTCTACCTCCTCTAAAAGTCCTGTCACTAGTAATTTATTCAAGGGGTTAAGTCCTTGTGGCCACCCCTCCTTGGTATTTACTTCTTGGATGTCAAAGCAAATGTTAAGGGTTTATGGCTGACCAAGTTTGCAGATGACTGCAAACTTTTTGACTTCATAAAGTTCACAAAGGACACCAAAATCCTCCAAGAGGACCTTTCAAAGTGTCAAAAACACTGACTAAAACTGATGGCAAAATGTATAATAATATCTTTCAGCAAACATGCCTTCTCTTGTAACTAACACATTGACAACACACCTTTGAAGACTGACTGTAATCAGGGATCTGGGAACTTGTGTCAACAACGAACTGATTTATGATTGCTGTGTATGTGCTATTGTAAGGAGGTCCTTTGACATTTCACTGTACTCAGCTGTCATCAGGTCACGCATTGAATATAATGCTCCATTTGGTATGTACCTGTCCAAATACTTGTCACAACTGGAGTGACCACAAGACTGTATCCTGTCAGGCCAGTTGCAAATTCACAAGTTCAGTGGTAGTGGGAATACCCACTCAAGGGATCTCAGTCTCTTTTGCAACGTAAATAGAAAGCATTGGGGGGATAGGTATTTATCACAGAAAATATCTCTACTTTGGAACCATCTTCCACTCCACATAATGTGAAACACTTATCTTACCATACTAAGCTGTAACTTGGATGAATGAATAGACAAATGCAAATTCATAAGGAAAACACAATCTCAGAAACGTTCAAAGTGAACAACTGAGAAATCTACAAACTGAAAGTAGAATGCATGGTCAGGAAAACAAGACTGTAGCTGGAAAAATGATTTTAATGTAAAATGAAATTCAGAAAACACAACATCCTTTAAGTGCTTTCGACTGTAAGGTGGGACATCATCAGAATGAATTTAAAAAAAAAAAAAACACTCCCTCTTAATATACGAAAAGGGTGGTCAGGTGATCACAAAAAACAATTAATAATAAAACCTGTTTGAAAACTGTGTAATCTATAATACAAGTAAGGAGCACTTATGAAAGACTTAAATATTTACAACATATGTAAGAAAATACAACCAAGTTAAATAAAAAACAGTACATATAATATATGTAATAAATTGTTTAAAAGTCATTTAAAAATACACAAAAGTGTAATGCATAATCTATAACTTGTCTGCCTTAATTTAAGAACCGGTTGTAGAGAAACAACTTCATTAAAACGCAGTGGATTAGTGATGTTTAGTTTTAACACCCATTGCATGTCTCTGTATTCTAACCCGGTACGCCATTCTCCACCACAGGGATCAATTTCCACTTTATCCAATATAGAAAAAATAAAATTAAAGGCTTCACTTAGTGTTGTGTGTTTAAAGAAAGAATTGTTAACATTCTGTTTCTTAAAATCATGAAGTTGTTTGTATATTTTCTTCCTTAAACACTGTCTTCTCTATATAAACGCATTTAGCAATATAAACTATTCCCCTAGTACCACAATTACCTCTACGCAGGTGTATCAAAAGATTTAAACCGTTGTTCAACTTAAGGGAATTACCATCAGAAATATATCTGCATTGATCACATTGTGTGGTACCTATAGTTGCGGTGTCCAGCATGTGAGTATGAGGGAGCTCAAAAATATCTTTAAAATTTCAGGCAGTTTTGTAGGTGAACTGAGATCTTTCCCCTACTGTATTAAAAATAGTGTGACATGCCCTAACAATTTTCCAATGTTTCAAAATAATATCCCTAATTTCCTTAATACAGACAATAAATTGAACAATCATCACTCTTTCAAAACATTTATACAAGTGGTTGTGTCCTGAATCCGTAATTCCAATCCCGTCCCCAAGAGGGGTTTATATTTGGTACCCTAACCAGTGTCCATCTCATTTATAATGTCACTTATCATTTTAACTGGGTAGACCGTGTCAGTAAACATCTTAAAGATCTTTTCCAATTCTTCTTTAACATCATCCCTGAGGTCATCCTTACTGCTCTGACACATTGTCCCTTTATTAAATCCTTTTAATGAAACAAAGGGTGAGAACTTGAAAAATGAAGGTAGCAGTTACTAAATGTCACTTTTCTGAAAATCAGTAATTTAAAACCATAATTGGTTTTAGTAATTACGCTATCAAGGTAATTGATACTCCTGTCACTAAAGTAGGAAGTAAACCTCAGGAAATTGGTGGTTCCATTGATGTAATCAATAAATTCACAAGCATATGATTCCGTACCTTCACAGATAATAAAAATATAATCCAGGAAGTGAAAGTATAGCTTAATGTGCTGTTTGAAATCACAGTTAAAAACAAACCTTCTTTCCCAGGCTGCTATCACAAAATTAGCATAAATGGGTGCACAAGCCACTCCCATTGCTACATGTTTGATCTGCTTAACTAATTCACCTTCGAAATAGACGTAGTTGTTATCAAGTACTAAAACAACCAGTTCCAGGATTAAATTAATCCTTTCTACTGTTAAAAAAAATAATAATTCGTCAAACTGTCCCTGAAAATTCTAGACCCTTATCCTATGGTGTAGATGAGAAAAGGTCTACCACATCAACAGTGAGGAAATTAAGTCTTTAATCCCAGTATTATGGTTAACCAGCTTAAGAAGTCCCAGGAGTCCTTCAGAAGTTGAGGTGTTAAATCCTGGCTTCACCCATCTATCAGTCAAAACAGCTATGGGATGGGCTGAGGCATTTGGTCTAAATGGGGGCTTGGAAATATTTTTGTGAACTTTTAGGATACCAAATGTAGAGGAAATAGTAGGATGGAGCACTTTACAAAATTCACATGTTTCAGCATCTAAACCACTGTTAAACAAAAGGTCTTCCATCCTTACATTTATACGATTGCAAGCTATGTTTACGTGATTCTTAGAGACTTCAGTATAGGTATCCCTGCTGTGTAAGTTGTTTAACACACTCATTGAACAGTCATTGGCATCAAACAGTACTGTGCCTCCCCCCTTGTCCGATTTCTTAATTCTAAGTGCATCATCTCTACACAACTCAGTCATAACATCCCTTTCTTACTTGGTAAGTTTAAAAAAATAATATATTTTTTATAGGAAGGCATGCCTAATTTATGTAATTCATTTTTATTTACATTTGTTTACTGTGAAATCCCAACTGTACAGAGGTTCTTTTTCAGCGGATGCCAGGAGAGAAAAGCTCCACATCATGTACATGATAAATAGAGATACAAAGTTGCAGCAATAGTAAACAACATTACAGGTTGTTGGCTTTAATACAGTAACAAGATATTGATTATCAACAGTATATACAGTAAATGTTGCAAGTTAAGATAGTTTCTTGTGGTTTATAATATTAGTAACAAAGTTGTCAGACAAGATGTTAACGTATGTAAAGACAACTAGCTATTTCTGACTGTGGTTAGTAGTGGCGGTAGTATAGTTGGGTTAAGAGTCTAGGTGGGGGGTAAGGGTGGGGGCGTTAGTCTGTATTAGAACAAGGACAAAGCCAGTGCAAATTTAAGTGGAATTTGAGCGCAGTCTTGAAAAGGCTGCTGGAAGGTAGAGTAGTTATAGATGGTGGAAGATTGTTCCAAAGTTTAGATATGGTACGTGAAATTATGGCTTCTCCTGCTGAGTTTTTGGGTTTGATAACAGTGAGTTGATTTTTGTTGCTTGATCTTAGGGGCCTGGTGGAGTGAAATGGTTGGAGAAGGGTTTTAAGAGAGGGGATGTTATGGGGGTGATTAATAAGTTTACGAGCGAGCGTGAGTTGATTAAAGTGAAGGAGTTATGGGAGTTCTAGCCAGTTTAGTTCTTTAAGGAAGATACAATGATGGCTGTGGTAGGAGGTTCCATTGGCAAATTTAGCAATTTTTTTGCAACAAGCATCCAGCTTGTGTAAGTCTGTCTGTCTAAGGTTGGTAAATATTGGGGATGCATAGAGTAGGGTGGAGATTAGCTGGGAATTGGCTATGGAGATTCTAGCCGCCTTGGTTAGGAATTAGCGGCTTCGATATAATGCACCAAGTTTCTTGTAAACTTTTTTGTTGTGAGAGAGATGTGGTTGTCAAATCTAAGTTTGTTGCCTATTTCCACACTGAGTAATTTTGTGTGTTCTGATGGAGAGATGAAGGTATTGTCTTTGGCAAGAATGTTGAAGTGGGGTGGGGGTTTGGGTGGTTTTGGAAGGTTGGAACAGGAAAAGTTTTGTCTTACTTGGGTTGAGCAGAAGCTGAGCATTGGATAGCTAGCTTTCTACAGAAGAGAGTGATTCCTGTGTGATTTGTTGTAGTTCTGGTAGAGTGGGGGCAGAGCAGGTGAGAGTATAGTCATCTGCTTACTGTGTAAGAGATGCTTGTGTGGTGGCAGTACGTAAGTTGTTAGTGAAAAGTGAGAATAACAGAGGGCCAAGGATAGACCCTTGAGGAACTCCGAGAGTAACTGGGAGGCGAGGTGATAGGTTATCGTCCCAGATTACTGATTGCTAGCGTCCATGTAGATAGCTGTGGAACCAGTTGCAGGCTGATTGTGAGAATCCATGTAGATAGCTGTGGAACCAGTTGCAGGCTGATTGTGGGAAGGAGAAGTTGGGGAGAGTAGCAGCTCATAAGATACCATGTCAAAGGCCTTTGAGAGATCTAGAAATACGACAGCAGAGAAGAGGCCATTGTTTTTGTGATGAAGTATAGTGTTGGTGAAGGAGAGCAGAGTGGAGGTAGTGCTGTGATATTGCCTAAAACCATGTTGGGTTTTGGAGAGGAGATTATTAGCTAGGAGGTAGTTGGAGATCTGGGTGTTGATACATTTTCAAGTATCCTGGAGAGAGTGGAAAGGATAACAATGGGGCGGTAATTGGAGTGGTCGGTGGAGGGGGGGTGCCTTTGTGGATTTGAATGATGTGGGATATTTTCCATATCGAGGGAACATAGCCTTCTGTTATGGAAAACTGACAGATATATTTTACAGTACAAAAACCATAAAGCTTACCCAATTCAAGTCAGTATCAAGTATAATTAATTCCTCAAATATTGTTCAAAAATATTAATAATTGGGTGTGTAGGTGGATTAAACATGCTCCTCTTCCTAACAAGAGAAGTTAATTTCACCCCACTTCAAATACCTTCACAGAATTAAAAAATACCTCCAAGTTCAATTTCCTAGAAAACAATTTGTGCTCTACTAAAGAGTCTACTAAATCAAACTTTCTAGACAGTACACATTTAAAACCTTTTTGAAACAAAGAAAAATGTATTTTGGTAATCACATGATTAGTGTAATTGAAGATATTACAACCGTTAAAAGAATATACAATCTGTTGTAATGGAAGTGAATCAACTATTCCCCCCCACATCATTCAAAAAGTCATAATTTAAACTGTTAGAAATTCCTGAGGAGGGAGAATCTAACATAACGGGCAAATCTTCAAAAGGTAGTTCCAAACTATTCCCAAAAAAATTTCAGTGCCTCTTCCTCCTGTTCTTCCATTTGTTTGCTTGATGTAGGGGGGTGTGTGTAAAAGCCTGATCCCCTTGGGGGCCTGATCCGACAGTCTAAAGAGAATGACTTGCTAGGTGTTCTGATCTTCCTAATACTATAAAATCCCCCCGATAGTCAATGTCTTTGTTCCTTCCTGCCTGGGTTCTATCTCTAGGAAAACTTGAATTATCCATAAATACATCAGCAGAAGGGCTAGTCTCCCTACCCCTTTCATCATTTTGCCTTTAATACTGAAATGAACCTACTTGAATTGGGTAAGCTTTATCGTTTTTATACTGTAAAATATACCTGTGAGTTTTCTTTTGCTTCCTCTTAAAGACACTCCCATATATGTTATCCACATTCCACAAAGTTTTGTTAATCAATTCTTGATACTGGTCAAAAAAAGTCCTGTTTATTATCCTGGTTTAACCTTTCAGTTTTAACTATTAACTGGGCAGTATTATTTTCATTATGTTTAATAATTAAATCCATAAGCTTAAAGCTATGCCTGTCAAATAAATGAATAAAGTCTCTGTACAATACATTATCATACTGCATACCAAAAAGAAATTTCGAAACACACAGTTTTTGTGGCACTTTTTTAACCCGAATGCAATGTTTAAGATAGGCGTTGTCCATTTGAAGGCTTTTAACTTTAAAAAGTTTCTTCTCTAAACAATAAATCATTTGCTAAAGCGTTAAATCTTGAGGGCTGTTGTTAACCACCACTCTTTCCTGTGCTATGTCTTGATTAAAATTGAAATTGCAGTTCAAAATAGAATTAAAGTCAAACATGTTGTTACCTGCCTTATTCAAATGGTAAGCATTATTAGGCTGAAAAAAGTTGTTTAGATTCAGGTCTATCCAGATCAGACGGTTGTCGTCGGGAGGTGTCAGCATTTGATCCATCAACACCCTTATTCAAAGAATAATTTTCCAAGTTTGGAAAAGCAGGTCCAGCTGATAATTGTTCATAATTCCATCTTCCCTACCAGCTGTTTGTGTAGAAACCAAGGGAGGAGGTGGGACTTGCTGTTTGCTCACCTGAGAGAATATTTCAATTAATTTGAGTTCACCTTTCATAATGGAAAACACACGCTATAAATTGAGTAAATCCCTATTCCCCTTGGACATCTGGAGAAAGAAAAACCTTCCAGGGAACCATGACTCCTGCAAAGCTCCGAGACCATTAAAACCAATAAACAAAAAATAACCTCAGAAATGTTCAAAGTGAAAAACTGAGAAACCCAAAAATTGAACATAGAATGCAGGGTCAGGAAAACCACAACTCCAGCAGAAAAAACGATTTTAATATAAAGAGAAATTCATAAAACACAACATCCTTTAAGTGCTTTCGCCTCTAAGGAAATGGGACTTCTTCAGAATGAATTAAAAGGAAGAGCACTCCCTCTTAATATAAGAAAAGTGTGATCAGGTGATCACAAAAAGCAAATAATAATAAAACATGTTTGAAAACTCTTAAAAAAAACAGAAATCTATAATAAAAGTAAGGAGAACTTATGAAAGACTTAAATATTTACAACATGTGTAAGAAAAATATGACAAAGTTGAATAAAAGCCAGCGCATGTAATATTTATATGTATAATAAATTGTTTAAAAATTAATTAAAAATACACAAAAGTGGAATACATAATTTATAACCTGTCTGATCTAAATTTAAGAACAGGTTGTAGAGAAAAAACTTCATTAAAATCCAGTGGATTAGTGGCATTTAGTTTCAACTCCCATTTCATCTCTCTGTATTCTAACCTGGTATGCCAATCTCCACCATGGGGATCAACTTCCACTTTATCTAATACAAAAAAAGAAAATTGAAAGTTTTACACTTGTCACTTAGTGTTGTGTGTTTAAACAAGGAATTGTTAACATTCTGTTTCTTAAAATCGTAAAGGTGTTTATATGTTCTCTTCCTTAAACATCTTTCCGTCTTCCCTATGTAAAATTCAGTACAAGTAAGCATTTAGCAATATAAACATTGCATGAAGACCTATGAGTGGTCTCAAACCAGAAGTGGCCCAGCAGATTTGCAGCCACTGGGATCAGCCTTGCTGTGATCAGTTGGCTTCCCCATCCAACAACAAATGCAGAAAATTCCTTGCCATGATCCCCTTGGAGAAACAGACACAGAGAGATGCTGTGGTCACACAAGAGTTCCTGTGCTACTGTATGCTTATCACACTTTACCTGTAATCCACAAGTTTCTGTAGAAAGCAGTCATATTGAAAGCCACTGTAATCCTCATTGCCCAGGAAAATGTGCCCCCCCCCCCAGATCCAAGGTTTTCACCTGGACACTCCTGGGGATAGACCTCCCCGAGATAGAGGCAATTTAAACAGACTCTGCCCAACAGGGAGAAGCAGACTGCAAAACCAAGGTTTCTGTGGACCCTTCACTGAGAAGCCTTACCAACATCCCTGAATGGTGGCCCAACTGCTGCACTCTGTCTTGGAACATTTAACCATACACCCTTCAGCTTGGCAAACTATAATGTGTGATTCATGGGTGATAAGGATAATAACTAGAGGCTACACCAATTTCCTTTTTGTCTGTCCTGAAGAAAAGATCAAGAATTCCTGATACACCAACCAATCAATTGGAATTTGCAGCAAAAGAAATGTTAAAGTTGCTCACAAAATGAGTAATCCAGACCAGCTAGGATCTGGAGTCTATACAAGGTTCTTTGTTGTTCCTAAAAAGACAGGTGACCTCAGATCAATATTGCATCTCAGCAACCTAAATCAATATGTCAAACAAATGGAGCTCCAGATGGTTACAGTGCAGTCCATACTACCTCTGTTTGTTTGAAGGATGATTGGATGTGCTCCATAGATCTCCAGGATGTCTACTATCACATCAAGATCCTGAGGCAGTCTAGGAGGTTTCCCTGTTTCTGGGTAGGAGCCAATCACTACCAATTTAAGGCACTACTATTTGGTCTCACCATAACCCCCTGGGTGTTCACCAAGATTAAGATAGTGGTAGTAGTTCATTTACGACTGCAGAGGATCCAAGTCTTCCTGTATTTAGATGGTTGTCGCCTAACTGCTACCTCCAGTGATCTACTATTGCAGCATTAAACATTCCTTCTCACTCTTGCAAACCAATTAGGAGTATCAGTCAAGTACAAGAACAGCAAACTACCTACCATGCAGAACATAGAATTTATCGTATGCCAGATAGACCTAGTCCAACAAATTTCAAAACTCCTCCTTGCCAGAATTCAGTTGTTAAGGTTCATAGCCTATTAAGTGATGTGGCATCCACGTCCACAGACAAGACTCATTCTCTGTCTTTTAGGGATGATAGCCTTTACTATTACTCTGGTCCCATTAGCAAGATACCACGTGAGAGTCCTACAGTGGATACTGTCAGTACAATGGTCACAGAAATTTCACTCCCTTCACACCAGAATATGAAGTACTCAAGTATGCAGGAATCACATAAGTTGGTGGATTATGTCTCCATCAGTGGTACAGGGCAGACCCTTTTTTCCTTCTACTCCTTTGGTACAATTACCATGGATACCTTGATTCCAGGGTATGTGGGGCATTTCAAGGGAAGACAGTTCAAGGGATGTGGTCATCAGTGGAGGCCAAACTTCACATCAGTGTCTTGGAGATTAGAGCAATCCTAGTGCTGCAGCCTTTCCGGACCTACTACCCAAGGGTGTGATTTCCATTAAAATAAACAATATGTCAATGGTCTGGTACTTCAGCAAGCAAGGTAGAACATGTTCATGCCATCTTTGCTGAGAGGCAGTGCAAGTCTGGCAATGGGAAATGTCTTAACACAGGTTGCTAGTAGCAATGCACATTCCTGTGACATCCAGTATACTAGCGGACAGGGTGAATAGGACTGTCCTATTACCTCATGAGTGGTCTCTCAAACAGACAGTGGTGATGGCGATCTTCAGCCACAGGGGCCAGCCTTGCTGTGACCTTTTTGCTTTCTATCTCAACAATGAGCTCAGCGGTTACTTTTCCCCTCATCCCTCCACAGGGACAAGTCACCGAGAGATGACCTGGTTCACACTCGGCCCACAGGTCTTCTTTACACCTTTCCATCAATTCCTCTTCTCACAAAGTTCATTCAGAAAGCCATGAAATGCAATACCAGGGTAATCCTCTGTGCCCCCTTTTGGCCTCGGCAGGTGTCACCTTAGGCACCCACCATGGGTGCAGAATCCCTCTCTGGATTTACCAGTCTCCCACCTGGGATGCCTCTACTGGATCTTCAGTCCTGAAACTAACCACATGTCCTCTCCAGTTTTAAAGATAGTTAGAGATGCCAGGTTCTCCTTACCAGTAGTCCACATAATTTCTATTTCTTAGAAGGAGTCAACTAAAAAGACTTACAAGAGCAAATGGAAAAGATTTTCTATTTGTGTGTCCTCAAAAGGTTTAGATCCTTTCTCAACCCCTCTTCCAGCGATATTGGATTTCCTTTCTGGACTTATGTGAGGTTCTAGTTATTCTACTCTGAAAGTCCAGATGGCAGCTATCTCAAATTTTCACATAGGATATGATTCATCTATTGCATTACGTAAGGTGACCAAAGCTTTCTTTAAGGGAACATTTCATATTGCAACCACTTTGAGATCCATTTCCACCACGGGATGTTACAGTATTACTACAATAATTAACCCAAAAACCTTTTGAACCTAAAGCTTTAGCAGATTTAATATTTCTCTCTTGGAAGACAATTTTTCTGGTTGCTGTCACTTCAGCAAGGTGAGTTTCGGAACTGGAAGCACTTTCATGCAAGCCACCCTTTCTTATTTTCCACAAGGATAGTGTTTCACTGAGAACAAATTCCTCTAAACTTTGCTACCAAGGTGAATGTGACCTCCATACCTTAGATGTCCGCAGACAGCTCAGGTTTTGTTTACATCATACAAAAGACTTTAGAAAATACGACAAGCTCTTTGTCTCCTTTTCCAAGACAAAACTAGAAAAACTTGTTTCAAAATTCATGCTTTTTGTGTGGCTGGCAGATTGCATTTCCTTTGTTTATAAGACAAGAGAGTTATCATTGCATTCTAAGCCTAAGGATCACTCCGGCAGAACAATGGCGACTTCGACAGCATTTGCAAAAAGAGTACCTATTAGTGACGTATGTGCAGAATCAACTTGGTCTGCAACTCATACCTTTGTGTCCCATTGCAAATTGGATATGCAGTCCAGAGCTCACCCATCCTTTGGCTCTGACATTATTAAGAATGTCCTTCCTTGAGTCCACCCAGGCCCTTTTTAGGCAGCTTGGGAATCTGTCCTACATGTTGAATCAGATGAAAATAAGCAACATCAGATATGAAAGTTATGTACTTTATCCGTGTTGTCCTCTTTTCATCCAGTTCAACATCTCTCCCTCCTGCCCCCTTTCAGATTACAATTCTACATCTCATGGGGCTTGATCAGATCTTGACAAGACTATGTCTGTTTCCTGTTCCACATCTTGTTCCAGAGTGGGCAGTGTTGTGGATACCCCCTTTTCATTCCTTCTTATAGTTATTAGGAACATTATGGAAATAGCAATCTTGATTTGGGATAAAGCAACTAGGAGGATGGAATTGTGGGTAAGGGAGCTATCAAATCCGGTACTCTGGTATAAGGAGCCGAAGTTAGATCTGATCACATCTGGCAACCCACACACTGAAACAAACAAATATAGGACAACACAGGTTTATGGCTGTGGTAAATGCATGCATTTTGTTTATTGTGAATGAATTGCGGTTTGTTTTTTGAAATGTCAGAACTTGCACTTGTGATTGAGTATCAGCTACTCTAGAATGTATTTTATTTAACCTTATTATCATGGGTTTGGTCATGGCTGAAAGGATTTCATCAATGCTCAGATCATGTATATGGTTAGTAAACAAAAACAAGTTTAAATACACAACATACAGCAGTCAGCCAAGTGGAGGTTAGTTCATTATCAGTAGTTGAACAAGGCAGCACACTCACTTTTGGTGCTGGAAGATCAGAAGGCTGTAGGTTCTACTCCCACAGCAGGTAGTTGGACTAAATTGCCAGTACCAATGCTGCAGTGCAGCATAAGGGGATTGCTGCCCTCCTTAGTGTGTCATCCTTTGGATGAGTCATTAAAACCAAGGCTCCCTCTCCCTCACCATTGTGATAGCTCAGGTGAATGTAAAAATTCTCATGGGTATACATTAGAAATGTTGGGACCCGCTAGAGCAAGTCCCGAAATACAGAGGGAGACTGAGTGGCAGAAAAAACAGACATACATAGACTAAGTCTGAGATGCCATTTCATTAAGTTTGGGGGTTGGGGGTGGGCAGGGAGTCTTGCCTTCACTACAAATGAAGTTTAAAGGAGAAGAGAGATTTTTGAGACTCGCACTTCTCCTGTGTTTTCATTGTTTTGGGTTGTCAGCACTCCGTATTTTGAGTGTCAATGTCTCAATAGGAAACCAATCTCATGGCACTTATTGAAAAGAGTATGGCAAATATACTGGTGGTTTGACTAGATTTTCCTCTGGTCAATTTGAATATCACCTCAGGTCTCCCCTGAAAAGAGCCCTTTGGCCTAGTGGGTCATTGACCTGTAAACAAAGTGTAAACAAATAAATAAAAATAAATATCACAGATATTCAGAATAGTCTTCAAGAACAGGCATTTGTACTATTAATAAGGGGGTAGCTGGATGGAGCAAAGAACCAGCAGCATATGAGTTATTTGATTTCAGCTATACAGAAAATCAACAACTGGCATGAAACGGAGGAAGATAGAAGGATAACAGATTGATTTAGGCCTGTATGCATAACAGTGTCTATGCTGTAGAGCAGAGATGGTGCAGTTCAAGTCTACCTTACCCCCAGAACAGTTGAACTCATAATAGGAATGCATGCAACTCCTGGTATGTTCAGGAAGTCTCGTATGGATCCATTTATACACTGGAGGAATGTTTTAAGCTTGCCTACTCTAATGGTACACTGTGGGAGCTTCGGTAGGTCAGGGCAGTGAGTGTGAGAGAGAGTGAGAGACTTGGTATGGCTCCATGCTCCTTTATTTTTATTAATCTTATTTTATATCCCCTTTGATTGCCTACCAACTAGCCATGACTTGTTTTTCATTTCCTGAAAAAGAAGGTAGCTGGATGGAACATGGATATCTTGACCAATGCTGCTTGCTGTGCACGTCTCTGTCCAGTTGATGTAGGCCAGTCTAAGATGACTTCCCTTGTACATATGAGCATATTCTTATGTGCCCCATGAAGGCTGCCATGTGGGTACAACTTGGCAGAGGCAAACACAGATATCTCAACCTATGCTGCATGCTGTGCACCTCTCTGTCCAGTTGTAATAGGCCTGACCTCCAAGGATGGGTGAGTTGATGTTTACCACTGAGTCCCACCCTATGCTGTTGGTTTCCAAGGTGCCGGGTCACCACATTATCTAGGTTACAACCAGGGCTTTTTCTCTGTCTATCACAGAGTGCATGCTCATTTAAATATTTCAACCACTTTTTACCTGGGCCTCAGCCTGAATGCACTCACTGACCCCAAACACTTCTTTATGCAATTCCCCAAACATTTTTCACTTGATCGCTACAGCCCTCTGTCTCACCATTCTGCTGAGCTCCTCATTTTCTGCAGTGTATCTGAAACACATCCCCACTTTTCTGCTGGTCCTGTAGCCTAATCCATCCTGTTCAGGAAGTGAACTGCAAGCAGTGACTGCAATGTTTCCCTGAATAGCAAGAGAAGGCCAGAAGAAGCTAAATCACTTCTTTCTGACCATCCTCTACAGGAACTGGGATGCCTGTTCCTAAACTCTATTTGCTAGAACTGAATGTAGTCACCTTGGCTTTGTGCTGATGGGACAATGCCAGTTAGGAACTTTTAATAACCCTCTTGTACATACTGTACTTTTATATTTTTAGCATATTAACTTGGCAGCTTGAAAGAAAATAATAGTTGTCTGATGCAGAAGCATATCTTGGCTATTGAAGTGGTTGACCATTAGTCAGTTTAACATAAACAGCAAACTCTTTTGGTACTTAAATAAGGAGAAGGCAAAGGTAATTCAGAAAGCTCAAGCCCACATCCATCTGCCTACTTGTCTGAATAACTACTTGAAACTTCAACAAGGCATCTTTATTCCTCCCACAGGGAGGGCATCATAGTGACAACTTTCTGATCTGCTGAAGTGATTTTATCAGGTCTAATCCTTTGCACTCTGTAAAACAGGAGAGGAGGTACAGGATTATGGTGTCTATAGTAGGGAGTACTAAAAGTAATAACAGCATGCAAGTAGAAATGAGAGATCAGTGAAATGGAGAGGCTTCAGAATTGTTTGTACTGTCCAGCCATGTTAAGCCATTTAAAAATCAGTCCAAAAATGCTTTAGCACCATTTCCCCTTAGTGAGGATGTAATTACTGAATTGCTGTGATCTGCAGGGAAAATAGGTTGACAGCACACCTTTAATGATCTTTCCACGCGTACTTTGAATGTGCTGCAGCTGTTGAACTCTTCGCTCCTGTCTTAGTTACACGGGCCAGTGAAAGGGTAAAAAGTGGTTAAATGCTAGAGTTATTGAAAGGGACCCTACTCACAGCAGGAACTCATTAGCAACTATTCATCATCACAGACATCGGAAGTAATCCTTCTTGTTAATGTTTATGTTTTAATAAAGTTACTTGCTTCCTTTTCAGATGATTTGGCCAATGGGATCCTCAAGCTTAACATTTGCTTAACACTAATAAAGAACTATATGTTTTTCATTTTTATTTCATATGACGCACCTAGTATATTTTGACAGACTGGAAAATGTTGCATATGTTTTGCCTGGCTTAATACCACTGATTAATACATGTTGGCACATGGCAGTTTTCAGGTGTTAGGAAAGTTAACCTGGAAGAAATCTGTCATGGTCTGTTTCGATCAAGCTGCAGGAGAAACCTTTCCTGCTGGGACTACTGTATGTTCACGTCACAGTGTAAACATAACTTTGTTTTCATTTTGGCTAAGCATACTTTTTAGTGTTTGTTTTATGCCAGCTACATGGATATGCATGGCAGCTAAAAAAGAGTTTTAGCTGATGAAGAAAAGCAATTTGAACAATATAAATATGTGTTTAAAACAAAAAGAACAGAAATGTAAACTGCAGTTACCATTGAATTTTAATAATTGAATTTTAATTGTAGATGGACATTCTTTAGGAAATGTCACTTAAGAAAATTGTGGTGTCAAAAGTGTTGCAAAAATCATGGTAAGCAGTAGCTGTTTCACGGATGTATACCTCTGGGATAGGGGAATATATAACATCAGTAAAGCTGTTCATCAATGTAATATACTAGTAGTCATTATTAAATGTATGTTATATGATAAAAGTGCAGTGGATCACAGTAAGTGACAGGTGTGTGTGTGCAGAATTTAATTTGCTTTTCTTGCTTGGTTTACTTGTCTTGGGCTCTAGTAAGATATTAAGCTGATAAAGTATGCCTCATAAAATAGTAGAGAGCAAACGCACACTTATCTGTATACTTGGTACATTTTTATGTAATGACTGGTTTGGAAGCATATTCCAGAAATGAAAGTCTTGCAAAAATGCATCATATGTTTTTAAAGCATTAAAGTGACAGTTTCAAACAGTCCATTATTTCCAAGCAATGCTGATGAAAGGGATGGACAGGACAGGTCATACTGGAAACCTGATCTTTTTCCTTTATAAACTGTCTTTCGGCTTTTCCCGGTTAGGGGTCACCGCAGCTGAACTCTGGTCTGCTAATGATTGGCAGTGAATTTTTACGGTGTTGAGTTGCCAGCCCAGTGCCCAACCTTCAAAGAAGGTGCACCCACACACGCTCGCACCTACCTGCAAGTCTTTAAATTCACTCGACCGCGGGGAGGACATGCAGACTCCGCACAGAAGGCTCACCAGATGTCTTTTTACATTATTGTGTCAAGGGCTGCACTGCTCATGTTTAATGTGTAGGTCTGCATCACTTTGTCGAAGTGACTAACCTTTGAATCCCTCATCGAACTTTATCCATCGAATGTCCATTTATGCAAATGTTTTCCCAGGGAAAAAAAGTTATTGGGACAACCTAGTGACCATCACAAAAAACATATTATTTAAAGCCCCCAACTAAATATACAAACTCTGAGATCGTATTACTGTGGGGAAAAGGGCAAATTCACGATGATGGCAGACTATTTTTTCCCTGGGAAAAATTTGCATAAATAAACATTTGACAGATTTAGCTTTCAATTGATTAAGTCTGACAATTAGGGATTCGACAGTTAGACGCCTCAACAAAGTGATGTAGACCCACAATGTGCACTGGTCATGTATAATGTGCACTAAACACATGTAATATTTTGACTGTAGTGTAGACACTGAAGTGTGATGGAAGCTGCCTGCTGGTATCGTGACTCTGAGTCTTAGAAGTCTTCTGTACTGCTTTTAAAGTACATATTTCAGAACTAAGTTCAAACTGAGCATAAGAGAATATAAAAATTACTAAGACCAATGGCCAGAAAGAAAGACAAATGTAACAAAATAAAGTAAACTAAGAACCCATTGAATTTATCCAAAGAGAGCTCTAGGCACCGTAGACTGACCTTCAGGAGAATAGTAGAGCAATAAAAAGATAAATAGGAATGCATAAATAAAAATCCAGTCAAATAAAAGGAAGAATTGTATTGTTACACTCCTTCAATTAATGCTTTCCAATTAGTCATTACTGAGACCAGAATGTTTCAAGGTATCAAATTTGGCAAAATAGATGCTTATTTTAAATTGTCTATTGTTAACAGGCACCCTTCCCCCTTTTTAGAATATAGTATTTATTATTCTATCGTGGCCCTTTGTCCTTCCACTGTACCATATAATAAGAGAAACTGGACTGCAATGCTAAAGGATTATCCAGTCTACAATTTGTAATGTGCAAGACCTGCTCCTGTAGCTTGGTTTTAAATTGCAGTGTTGTTTCTCCTAAGTAATACTGGCTACAAGGGCATGTCAGGAGATGAATAACATTACCACTGTTACCAGACAGCAAACATTTTCCAGTTAACTAGCCATTTCAGCAGAGGTATATGCTAATTTGTGAGAGATGAACAATCAGACAACCAAATATTGTGCGATAGTAAGAGAAGGTGTGCCCATATGTTATCTGAGGCTTAAATAGTATAGCACTGTTCTGCCTTATAAAGTTGAAGGGTCCACCACTCGGGTTTCCTCACATTATATGAGAAAGTGCTATTTTTCTTAAAATCAAAAATAAGTTTCTCTAACTGAAAATTAACAACTGCAAAAATCCCTTGATAGTGTTATTCTAAAGGGTCTATATTAGCAAATCGAAGGGACAGGAACGCAAATAACATTTCATTGACACATATGCGTCGAACTCACAGGTAAACGAATAGCCAGATCACTGATTTTTTTTGTAGGGAAAAAATCGGTTGGCTGTTGCTGTGAATTTGCCTTTTTCCCCACTGTAGTGCAATTTCGGAGTTAGTATATTTAGTTGGGGGGGATAGGGGGTGAAGCCCCCCACTTTATAATGTTTGTACTGGTGTGTCGTGTGTAGTTGGCCTACCGATTTTTTTCCCTAGGAAAGAAATGAGTGATGTGGCCATTCATTTACCTCTGAGTTCGACACGTGTGTCAGTGAAATGGTATTCATGTTTCAGTTCCTTCACTTTGCTAATGCAGACCCATTCTAAAAGGAGGAAATAAAATAAATGCAAGCAGATAAACAGTCAGTGTTTGTTGATCAGTAAGAATTAGTATTCTCCAAAAAGGCAAATGTGACTATTGCATATTTAAGAGTCTGTTACATATTAACCAAAGACGTACTTTCATACCATTGTTGCAGTATTCATTACACTAGGGATCCCCTGCCAAGGGCAGCCCAACATCCGGTCAGTATACCCAAGCCTTAGGTTGTAATAGGGCCGCCATATGTATGCTCCTCACTCATGGTTTAGGGCATAAAGGTGATGAATGGATGTACCTTCATCAGAACGTCTTTGCCACCAGACCAAAAGCCGTCTTCAATCGTCAGTCTGAATGCTATTTTGTCTGCTGGTTCCCATACCGATTCAGATAAGTGATATGTTAGGGTTTTGCTTCTTATCTTTACCCTTTTCTTTTGATTGTAAGGTTACATATCATCCAGAAAGGGAAAATGCCAGTGTTGTGAGACATAAGGCCATCACAAACAGTATTTGTTTTGCTTAGGTGCTTCTCTTGACTACACGTCATGTCCTGTTTGTCAGATGTTTGTCCCTATAACTCTTCATAATCATCTGTCCACCTTATCCATCTACCTGGAAGACCATCATCTTAAGTTGGTGGCACAGGGTATGATGGCAGAATTATCTTGGCCTGAGGGTTAGCTGTCTGCTAAGAACAAGGCCAAAAAAGTTTGGTCGGATTCTACTGCTGTACTACCTCCCATGGACATCTCTCTTGAGGCTGGTGAAAACCAGGAAGATCACCCAGTTTGTCCGTCAGATTCCTCTGCCATGACCACTTCAGAGGCTGTCATGGATCTGGCTTCTCGCACGTCCTTGAAAAGCTCTGCAGGCATATGTTTCAGATGTTCAGGGGGAACCATGACTGATTTTTTTTCCAAAGGTCGTAGGATTGTTTCACAAATTTTTGTTAGGGAGGAAATTCCCACTATGATAATTGAGTGTTGGCAGGGGTCCAAACCTCCTAAGATGTTTAGGGTAGACATTCATTTAAAAAAGAAACAGAAGACAAAGCACATTACCCTGCTCCCAAGGATTTCCAGTGGGAATGACGGGATTTCATACAGGGTTTTTTAATGCTCTCATGGCCTTGAAGCATCCTCAGGGTGTCTCTGTTCCTGCTCCCCCTTGGTCTTGTACTCCTCCTAAGAGGCCCAGGGAGCAGGACTCTGCTGATGAGGACTTAGATTCTGACAGAGAGTCTTTGGCCTGTTCCTCCCAGATTCCCTCTCCATTGAAGTATGGTTCTGAGGAGGACTCTCTTAGTCTAGATTCTCCTTTTGAGGAGATTTCCTTTGAGGATACTCTCTCTCCCGTGATGATGTTTTTTAAGGGGGACTGCACCCAGGTTTCTAAGGTTCAAAAGAGTTACTGTGAAGTCTGCCAGGTGGAGTCTCCTAAGTATTCTGCTGTTCCTCCTGTTCTTGTTGCTTTGTTGGACACATTGTCAGCAGCCTGTCAGGCTCCTGATTCCCAGCCCCCTGTTCCTAAAAAACCTGATAGGGTTTTATAAGGTGCTTGATTATTGTAAATTTCTTTACAAGTCTACATCTGCTGATCCCTCTGTTTCTGTTTCTTCTGATAAGCCTTCCAAACCTTTTCCTTCCATTAAATTGTTTCCATCTGACAAGGATAGTACAACCATGGAAAGATTGGCAAAAAGGTAAATACAACTGCTACTCTGGCTTTTAGGTTCATAGGTTCGTAGATTAGTACTAGGCTATCTAGCCTTGTGGGCCATTTTAAGCCTAGCCAATTATCCTATGTGAGAATCAAACCCTGCACCTTGTATGACCAAGGTAAACACTTTGTTTTGGCTATAAATTACCAGACCCATATGACCAGGTATATTTTAACCTTTCTTTCTTTGGCTTTTCAAGTTATTTATGACTTTCCTGACACAGAGGCGAAGGCTTCGTCCCTCTCTTTGTTGGGTTCCTATTCTCAAGTAGATCACCATTCCATTAAATGTAGTTATGACACAGCAGATGACTCTTCTAGAGCTGCAGCCTTTGGTTCTGTGTTAAGGTGTTATTCTTGGCTTTGTCTTCAGCCTCTGCTTGAAGATGTCAAGGCCAAATTACTGGATAATCCTTTTGACAATAAAAGTCTCTCTGGTTCTGCAGCTGCTTTGTCTTCAGCCTCTGCTTGAAGATATTAAGGCCAAATTATTGGATAATCCTTTTGACAATAAAAATCTCTTTGGTTCTGCAGCTGCTGAGCTTTTCAAGTCTCTTCAGGAGAATTAAAACATATGCTTCCTGTTTCCAAATTTCAGAGAAATTATCCTACCTAGTCTGCTTTTGTTTGTAGGCAGTCTCGACCTCCCTCCTCCTAAAGGTAAAAAGGGTACTAGGAGGGGCTCCTTCTGCTAAGTCTACTCAGACTCCTACAGCTCAAAAGACTCTTTTTATAGACAAGCCAGGTTCTGTCTGACTATCTTCTTCTCTCCCTCCTAAGATAAGTTCCCCTGTCTCTGTCTCTTCAACTTTCCCTGTCCCTTCACAATTGGTTAAGGATCACTCAGGATTCTTGGGTTCTTTCCATCATATGTCAGGGGTATGACATGGTTTGGAAATCCCTTCCTCCTTTCTTGGGTATTCCTCAACCTCCTCAGGAACAGATACCTTTTTTCTGGATGTCATCCAGAGTCTTTTGTCTCAAGGCAGCATCCAAGCAGTGTCTGCTCCTCAAAAGGGGAAGGGGTTTTATTCCAGAATTTTTCTGGTTCACAGGAAAGAAGGCACCTGGATGCCCATTCTGGATATTTCCCAGATCAGCGCCCTTTTAAATGTTCCCTCTTTTCAAATACTATCCATTCAAACCTTTTTTCCTCTTCTTTTGTCTCATGGCCTTCCTAGTCTGTTTGGATATCAATGAGACCTATCTCCATATTCCTATTCTTACCCTTTTCAGGAAATGTTTAAGTTTCTCTGTTTCTTCCTTGCATATTCAGTTATCTGCTTTCCTTTAGCCTCTTTACTGCCCCAAGGGTCTTCACCAAATGCCTTGCTCCTGTGATTGCTTTTTGCAGCATGAGATGTATACAGATCTTGCCTTATTTGAATGACCGATTCATTCAGGCTTCCTCTCCAAAGACCCTGTTTCAGCAGCTCCACTATGCCGTTTTCCTTTTGCAGAGCCTAGGATTCACATTAAATTTCCAAAACTCTTTCCTGACTTCTTTTCAGGATCTTGTTTTTTTTTTTGGATGCAGGCTGCAGGCATCCTTGCCTCCTCCCAGAGCTTTAATTATAATTACTTTTTTCAATCCCTTCTTCCTCTGGTCTTACTGAGAGCCATAGAGTTTCTAAGGGCTCTGGGGTACATGGTTTCCACCATCCCTATGCTTCCTCTAGCCATATGAGAAAGCTTCAGTGGTTCCTAAAGTTAGTCTGGCTTCAACATTCTCATCCTTTGGATTTTTTAGTTCCTCTTCTTCCATACCTCAGGCTAGAACATCAGTGGTGGATTTGTCAACTGTCTCTCAATCCACGGCTTCCTTTTCAGCATCCAGTACTCTCTCAGGAACTATTTTCAGATTCCTCAGAAGTGAGATGGGGAGCTTCTTTTGGGACTCTAATGGCTCAGAGCCTTTGGTCACTTCGTCAGAAGAAGAACTATATAAACATCAAAGAGACGAGAACTCTTCTTCTGGCCTTTCAAGCCTTGCATTCTCTGTTCCTTTCAGGGCCCTTCAGTATCTTTACGGACAATACCACAGTAATGTGATACATCAACAAGCAAAGGGGTTTACAGTCTTAACTTTTCTGCAGACTGGCTGTTCAAGTTTGAGATCTGGATATACATTATCAGTCAACTCTTCAGGCTGTTTATATTCCTTTGGAACAAAACATTGTGGCAGACTCTCTGAGCAGATCCATAACATAGACTTATGAATGGATGCGTCACAGAGATGTGTTTCAGGACATTGTCCACTAGCAGGGTATTCCTCAAGTAGATCTTTTTGACTCCCCTCTGAATAGACAACCTATTTTCTTTTGCACCAGAGTCCCATGTAGTCTGGCTTGGAAAGTGGATGTCTTCTCTTTCCTGGAAGGGGATGTTTCTTTATGCCTTTCCTCTCATACCAAGGGTCCTGTTCAAGATAGAGCAAGAGTCTCCCAAAATCTTGTTGGTGACCCCCTTTTGGCCTTGACAGCATTAGTTCCTCTGTTCTTCTGCACTTAACCAAGGGTAATCACCACACGTTGCCTCACAGCATAGACCTACTCACACAAGACAAAGGTTTCTCATCCATCCCCACTTGGACACTGTGGGTGATAAGATTTTGATCCCTTTTAAGCACTGTTTTTCCTGAGGACATGCTTCATGTTCTGCAGGAGGCCAGGAAACCCACTGCTAGGAAAACTTGTTAGTCCAAATGGAAGAGATTTTCTGTCTAGTGCTTTGCTGTTTACCTAGATCCACTTTTTGTGGAAGTTCCTTTTGTTCTCTTTTATTTGTGTGAATTTCTTAATGCTGGGTTGGCATACTCTTTAGTTAAATCCCACCTTTCAGCTCTTTCTGTTCTTTTGACACCTTCTTTGGCTTCTAGGTTTGAGGTCAAACAATTTCTTAAAGGTGTCCTTCATATTAAGCCCTCCAGGAAGCCTATTCCTCCTTCCTGGGACCTTAATTTTGTTCTTGAAAAATTGACTCAGGCTGCTTTTGAGCCTGCAGCTTCAGCTGCCCTGCAGCATTGTACTTGGAAAACAGTTGTTCTTTTGACCCTCACTTCAGCTACAAGGGTGTTAGAGCTTCAGGCCCTTATGGCTGTACCTCCTTTTTCAGTTTTTGATACTAATCCTTCTTTTATGTCCGAGGCAGTTAATGCGTTGTCTCTTAATCAGTCTGTTCATTTGCCCACTTTTTTCCCTTCTCTTCAGTCTGCTAATGAGAAGGTTCTTCACACCTTGGATTTGTATAGGCAACTCAGATGTTATTTGGATAATATCAAAGCCATTCGTAAATCTGAGCAACTTTTTATTTCTTTTCTTCTTAAGTCTTTAGGTTTGGCTGTTTCTAAGCAAAACATTTCTTCCTGGATCTCTAAGGCCATTTCTTTTTTGTTACTATTTTCATGGGAAAAGCATCTCTTCTTCAGTTAAGGCTAATTCTACCAGGACTGTGGCTTCTTTTGGAGTTTTTTTTCCCAAAAGATTAGATACAAATTCCATCCTTGAGGCAGTTTGGACTTCTGTGCATACTTTTACCAAACATTATAAGTTGGATATGGTTTTCAGGGCTAGAGCTGGATGTACTAGGGCGATCTTGCATAGCTTTCTTGAGGGCTCTGCTGGACCTTCCTCCTCCCTATTTTCTTCTTGAACTTTTGTACTCTCCCCAGTGTAATGAATACTGCAATACTGATATGGATGGACAAAGTAAAGTTGTGTAAAATCTTACCATAACAGTAGATGTCTTTTCCTTCACTCTTGCAGTATTCACTACCCCCCCCCCCCTTTCTTTTCTTTTTCTCCTTCTGGATGCATGTGTTCCTTCTTGTACACCCTGAACTGTTGCTCCTCCTGGGGCTCTTCATTTCTGAGGAAGATGCATCTGTTCGTCAACTTCATGCCCTACACTGTGAGTGGGTAGCATATGTGTGATGTACAGTGTCCCTATTACAACCTGAGGCTTTGGTATAGTGGCCCGGACATTGGGCTGTCCTAGGCAGGGGATCCCTAGTGTAATGACTACTGCAACAGTGAAGGAAAGGACATCTACTGTTATGGTAAGATTTTACACAACTGCACTTTCATCTTATTTAACCAAGAAATATTCATTACTGCCCTATTATCTATTAACTGTAACATCCTAAAAATCGTCCTTGTAGATAATGCTGTAAATTAATTCAATATAACTTTGCTAAATATCCTAAATAGCCTTGTACCTCCTAGAAGGAAGACACAAAACAAATTATGCAAGTTGGCTATGCAAAAAGAGTAGAATGCTAATGCTCATTACAGAAAAAACATGGAAAAAAATGGCAAAAATGTAAAACAACACAACAGTTTGAAAACTTCAAAATGCTGCACGACTGTACTAAAAAGCTAATAAACAAAGACAAAAAAAAAACAGCTTTCAGAACAGTAGTAAACACAAACTTAAAAAATTCTGGTGTGCCATTAAAGATCTTACACCCCATCGGAAACCTCAGCCCTTACCCCTCTCCAAATAACTCACAACTTAAAATAGCAATAGAATCCGACTCTTATATCTTAGACAATATAGCATCCTTAACCAATGATTCCCCAACATCTAATCCTAACCTTGCCCAGCAGCCACATATCACCACATCCTCTTTCACCTTCAGACCTATACCCAGATCGTATATAAAACTACTCTTAAACACATCAACAACACAAGCCCACCACCTTCACAGCCATCCTCCCCACCCCTTTACATTCCTGTATTCCACTTCAAAAAGATTAGAACCAAAAGAGACTGAAATACAGTTGGACCAAATACAAATAGATATTCCCCCATCCTCAGATTACTTAGCCCATTGGTACATTCACCTTTGTAAAAACTTTATCTCCCACCCTCTCACTCGCATATATAACCTCTACTGAACTAATAAGATAATGCCTCAGACATGGAAAACTGCAATAGTCACTCCTGTTCCAAAACTACCCAAGCCAGCTACCAATTCGTAATTCTGTCCTATCTCATTACTTCTCACTTTAAATAAAATACTAGTAAAATTTTTCTACATCCAAATTACTGCTTATTTACACCAATGCCATCTTCTATCTGGGAATCAACATGGATTCTGGTCTGGACGAAACACCATAACTGTTCTATACTTCCTCATAGATAACGTTCTGTCCAATATGGAGAAAGGCAGCCTGACAGGAGCCATCTTTATTGACCTCACAAAAGCCTTTGATCTAATTGACCATAACTTGGTATTTGAGAAATTAACTGAAATAGGCATTAGTGATGATGCAAAACCTGGGTTGTAGTCTTCCTCACCAGTAAATCCTTCAAGGTGAAAGTAGGCACCACCACCTCTGAAACAGCTCCTCTTATTGAAAGAAGTCCCCCAGGATTCCACTTTAGCCCCTCTGCTGTTTTCCATATTTAACAAGCTCCCATCTGATCATCTTCAATTACCTCTAATTCTTTACGCAGATGACATGGTCATCTACAGATCAAACAGATGTCTCTCTGTTATACAAACTGTGCTCCAAGATGACCTCCAAACCTTCAACCAGTGGTAATAGACCAGAAAAGTATACTCAGTCCCTCAAAAAGCAAAAGCAGTACTTTTTAGAATCAACCAAAAATATAGCCAAAGCACCCAGCTTCCTTAATATTAAAGTTGTGAAAAGTACCACCATAGAAACTACCTCATCCTTCAAATACTTTGGCTAAGCCAATATTTTAGCTTACAACTACACATTCAAAATACATTCAAAAAGATCAACGCACTACTCTTCTGGGAGAACAAGCTATTGCTTCTTCTGTCCAAGCCAGCCAAAGCAGCCATAGGCAAAGGAATATTCATCTCAACTCATATGTGAACTAGCCATTATAGGTGCAGTCTCAAAGAAAAATGTCACTACCTTACAAACCATCTGCAGTAAAATCTGCTGGTTCTTTACTAACTTCCCCAGTAGTGAACACCACTGCCTAACTTTCAGCAAAACTAAATGGCTCCCAGTACATTTGGAAGCCAATCTCCTACTAGGTTCATTAAACACAAAGCCCCTTCTTCTGAGATATCATCCCCTCTCACTCATAAACTTTTCACCAAAACTCCCACATATAATCTCAGGGGTAGCTCTCGAATGAGACCCACCCTACTAACTCCAAAAAGTAAATGTTATTGCACTGACTGTGCATTCTCCTTACTAGCACCCTAACTATACAACTTAATTCCTCTCTCAATCCAAGATATCCCGAAGTAATCAGACTTCAGAAAACAGCTCAAGGGACACCTCTTCACCCAAGCAACATGCGGCTGCACTTACTCAGATCACATTACATGAACCCTGCAGGTCTCTCACACACCCCTTTATTCCTATTTCATTCTTCCTTATCTCATCTTGTTATCCCCTTACTTACTGCTTCTCATTCATCTTAATTCCCTCTTCTCTTTGCATCTCTCTGTCTCACACTTCTTCTCCTTCCTACTCGTCTTCCCCCTGCTTTTTCTGTCTTCTTCCAACAGTATCCTTTCTGGCAACTATTCTCACTTGCCTCTTGTAATGTCTTCATAGTTCTTATATAATGATGTGTTACTATCTCTGTAACATAAACTGTCTCAGTCATTATGGCTACATCTTATCCGTAAAGCTCTGTTAAGAATAATTCCATGTTTCCATGCACGTTTTAACATCAACTGCTTCTTGAACTAAATGTAGTGTATTCTTGCATCTGTAAATATGTATGCATGTTTTTTTAGCATGTCCTTGTATATGTAAATACATTTTGTTAATTTCTTATGTGATCCTATTCACCCAGGCTGTGCCTGCAAATGGGTCCAGTGAGATCAGTGCATTACACCAGTAAACAAACATAAACAGGTAAGTAAAATTAAACTGTGCTCTACTTCAGCTGATGACCTAAGTGGGTACCTTAAAATAGTATCCAGCAGCATTGCCTGTCATGTCTCAGTGCTTATAAAAAGGTCAGTCCAGGTGGAGTGCCATTTTACTGACTGATAACCTGTTGGGCAAGTAGATTATTCCTTCACTGTAGAAAAAATGCACATTATCCCTGTACACAAAGGAGGAAATTCAGCAAACACCACTGACTTTAGACCTTTAGCGATCTTATTCCCCCTCTCCAAAATACTTGAAAAATGTATTCAAAAACAATTGCTAAACTATCTCCTGCACAAAGAATTCCTATCCCCAGACAACATGTCTTTCACCCATCCCATATTACTAACATTGCACTTCTAGTCTTTATAGATACTGTCAATAAAGCTAGGGATAATGGCAAACTAGTCTCTTCCTTATTTTATGACTTGTCTAAAGCCTTCAACACACTTTGTCACAACAAACTTCTACTCCAGATGTCCTCACTAGGTGTATCTCAGCCCACGCTTCTGTGGTTGATAAGCTACTTACCCAATAGGTTACCAGTCAGTAAAATGGCACTTCACCCTCTCTCCATACCTTCTGGTCACCACCAGTGTGCCACAAGACTCTGTCATTGGTCCCTTCCTCATTAACATTCTTATCAACACCCTCCACGCATCCACACAGTAGACCTCCCTAATACAATATACATACTCGTATGTACATCAGGCAACATGACACATCTCCAAAAAAAATTACTCAAGAAACTTTAACCGCCACTGAAACATGGCTTTGTTACTCACAACTCATGATACCCCCCCCCCCAAAAAAAATAACTATTCGTTTTTTCCCCAAATCCCTCTCTCATGAAAAAACAGAATTTAAAATACTTTGTCTTAATAATCTCATAGCAAATTATTATGGATGATAGTGGGTGATGATCTTAAATTCAACCTGCACATACAAAATTGTATAAAAAAGCTCACCAAATACTAGGAATGCTGTGTAGTGGGAAAAACTTTCCCATCAGTACAATTAAAACTGCACTTGCTATGACTTACCTCCTCTTCTCACTACCAAGGATGTAGTCAGGCACACTCTTTACACTGTACAGACTACATTTTTTTCTGAGCATCAGTGAAAATATAGCTTGCTTACTGAGGGGATTGCAAATCTAAAAGCAATATTTTCAAGGAGTTTTTGACTGAGCAGCTGAAAATGTTACGTTAAGTGCTGGGGGGTGGCAGCAGCTTGAGTGATGTACCCATTTTTAAAAGCCACAAGGGTTGTGGGGGCAGTAATAAGAGTTTGTGTGCAGAAAATGGAATTCACTGACTACACTCCTGCTTACTACTTTTTGGTGCTCCCGTCCATAACTAACCTCCAATCATCACAAAAAGCAAGTCTTGAACTATGCTGTAATAAAGCTACTAAATTTGCAGCAAATACCCTTTTAAGAACCTACCACTGTATAGCACTGAAACGCCTAAATTGGTTAGAACTACCTCATCAACTAACATATACACAGCTTGTTACCACCCATCCAGCTGCTTGTCAGGCACTAAATACCATTCTACACAGTCATGTTCCCATTTTGTCATTATAATTCAGTAACCAAAAACTTTTCTCTGTCCACAAATCTTTAAAATCTTCTAGGCATAGTCTGTACTCATAGGTAAGTACTAGGCTATCTGCCCAAGGGCATTTTTAAGCCTAGCCAGAATGTGTTGGCTTTCGCCAGCCCCTTAGATTAGTTTCCTGTACCTCTGTCCAACAGAGCCATTAGTTCCCTGCACCACTGTCCAGCAGAGCCACTGCAGTGATCCCTGGGGTAAATTTTCTGTTTTCCATCCACCCGTCAAAGTTTCTCTTGAAGAGTGTTAGTGAGGGGCTCTGCCTGATGTGTATTGGAATCATGTTCCAAAGCATGGGGAGTATCTGGGATAGGAATTTATCCCTCCAGCATGTCCTATTTATCGTTGTGGTGATGTTTATATCTCTAGTGCATGTGGCTCTCCGGGATTTGTTTTTTTTAGGTGGAGCATGTCCATCAATTCTGGGTTGGACATGGCCTTGTATGCCAGGCAGAGATCACCTCTGAGTAAGCGGTATGCAACTGAGTACAGCTGGTGTTTCTTGAGTCAGGTTGCATAGGGCATCTGTTTGAGGCCAGTAATCCTCTTGGTGAGGTACTTTTGTGGTCTTTCCAGCTGTTGCAGGTGTCTTGTAAGGTACATCCCAAATGGGGCGTTGTATTCTATGATGGGTCTAATGAGTGATGAGTAGAGAGGCACAATAACCTCTTTTGTTCTAGATGCGAACCCTTTTATGATTAGGTGGGCCACATAGAAGGATTTCCTAATCACCTTGGCAATATGGTTATCAAAGGAGAGATTACTATCTACTTGTGTCCCCAGATCCCTTATTACATTTTCTGTATTTAGGGGACTACCACCTATGTGGTAGTTCGCGGGTACTTTGTTTTTTCCAAAGGGGATGACTATGCACTTTTTGGCATTTAGCTTGAGGCCATGATTTTGACACCAGGTATCCGTCTCAGTGAGACCCATCTGGAGGGTGTCTGTATCAGCCGGAGAATCAACTATGGCCCCTAGTTTGCAGTCATCTGCGAACTTGGTCAGCCATAGTCGTCCTATATTGCTAAGGCCATTGAACTCCTTACTTATATCCATCAAGTCAGTACTCACCCTCCAGTCCTTTTAAATCATTTTAAAAGACTTCCTAGCCAAAATGTGTCACTGTTCTTGTTCAACCCTAGGATAAAACTATACCCCTAAATATGAACAAGAACCTATGCCACTTTACTCACTTCCTAACTTAAATAATTTTTCTTTCCACTGACTATCCAGTTATACCATAACTTTTTTTTTCTGTCACTTCACATAGTAATTCCTGTTTGTATTATACTAACCTACATTTAATTTCTCTGACCTGGCTAAAATTTCTCCAAATATTAAATTATTGTAGTATATTTTTTAAACAGTGTTTATACATTGTGTCGAATTTGGTATAATTATTTAATAAATGTTTTATATTAATATTTCAACTATTTTCGTATATAATTAAATATCTACTTAATCACATCTAATTAACTGTACACATCATATGCTGTTATCTACTGTTCAAAGTATGTGTGGAGGGCGATTCTGATGAGCTTTTCAACTTAAAAGAAAATAGGTAGCAAGTCATATTTAGATGCCTGGTCACCTCTAGGCATAGATATAACTATTGCATTGAAGCATGTTTGTTTTCTAACCAGCAGAAGCAGTGACCTTTATGCTTTTGTCTTTTTCAGATATCAAATTAATACCTGTATGTTATTGGCTATATCATTGGTCATGTGTTCTGTTGTTTCATTATTTATGCTTCCAGTATTCTATATTACTTCACAGTCTGGTGATGTATATTTAGAGGAAAGCAGAGTTTTTGTGTGTGTGGGTGTGTGTGTGTGTGTGAGAAAGAGAACGTTTTATTAAAGGTACATTGTTCGTTTTTTTTCTTGAATGATCAGATTCAGGCAAAAGAATACTAGGGAAACTAATGTAATTTTTAGGATGTATAGACTGATGTATTTGTAGCAAAGGCATATTTTTACAGTGTTATCATACCTGGCACTAAACATGTATTGCCTAACTGAGGAATACAAAGTAGTGAATTAATTTTTCCAAGTTTCGGGTTTATTGGATTGATTAGGCACAACAATTTTCTGAAATTCCAAGAACATATAAACAAATGTGTTTGCACTGTATTCAAAAAACAAATACACCATGTTATTAACAAAATAAACATCTCGAATAATTAGGTATGATCAAACAGCATTTAAAACTTCTCCTAGAAAGGTATAATTATGTATGTTTAAAATATTTTGTGATAACAGCTGCAGTCTAATAAACTGTACATTTTTGATTCTTTGACTTATTCATATGTGGAATTTTCTCTAACCCAGATAGATGTTAATCATTTTTCTTGCTTAGGGTCAAGTGCTAACATATAAAAATCATGATGGCGAACTCCATATGATAAGTCTGTCATGAATCTCCAAATAGAGTGTTACATGACCTTAATTTTCTGTAACAGATATTTGCTTGACCTAGAAAAGAGTATAATATTATAATCAAAATAAATCATTAAGAAAGCAATAATTTCTCGGCTTCATCAGTTAGGTGAGATTTTGTACTGTGGATCATAATTAGCATTTGATATATTAAAGCACATAATTTATTTAAAAATTGAACTTCAGCCTATTATCTACAACACTAGAATAAATGGTAGCTTGTATCTGGACAAATATGGTATCATCCAATTCTACAAGCCAATACTTAGGAGGATCCATTAAATAAGGATATACTTGCTCTTTAGATGCATTTATTTTACAATGCTTTCCACAGCCATCTCAATAATTGTTGAAAATCTGATATCAAAACCGTAAGAGAACCTTTTATGGTGTTTTCATAAATATAATATCATTGGCATAAATGATACTGTGCTTTTTTTATAGTGTTTAACAGTGGTAAATAGTGAAGGTCCTGTAATCAAGCTTTGTGGAATACCACACCCTTTTATGCTTGTAAGATGACGGTGCATTTCCAACTTTAGTGGCATTGAACCTGCCACTGAGATAGGAGAGTTAAGACCACACTCATTTTAAAACATTTAAATCAGCTCTAAGGTCCCTTAATACATAAATGGCATCTAAATGATGCTGTCTTTGAAAGGTCCATATATAGGGCCATACAAGGTATGCCTTATATATTTCATGTTACACTCTAAGGCTGTTGTAATAGATCTAAAGCATGCTTTGTGCCACTTATTAGGTTATTTGGTTTTGAATGGTTTCTGACTAAACGCCTCTCTAAAATGTTTGATAAAGGCAGCAGTAAAGCATTTGGTCTGTAATCAATTGCTAATTCACAAGTACACTTTCGGATATAAAACCGAGGTAATCCAGAAAGCTTCAGTCAGGTGTGGTATCCCACTTGCGTCCCAGAGGGTGACGGGACTAACAAGAAATAGAGTATGAAGGATAAGTCCAGATAAAGTCCCTTTAGCTAGCAGATCTAGGAGAGTCTCTCTGATACCTTCTCTTTGGGAGGAATATCGATGCCTTGTTGAAGTTTTAAGTAATTTATTCAGTTAAGTAGGTAGACGGATGAGCGTTCCTATTCTAATACATTACATTCAGCAGGTCAGTTATTTAAAGCCAGTTAGAGATAATGATGGAGAGTCCAGGGGAACTAACTGGAGGAAAGTCTGTGAGATAGAAAAACAAGGACCCATTTCCAAAGCTTAGAATAGTAAAGCTTTTCAAACCTACATGGAATTTACCTGCCAAAATGGTAGAAATAAGTAGATGCCACCCTTTCAAATGCCCAAAGAGGGACATTTTTTGTAGAAATGTCAGATTTTCCAGGACAAAACATGCCCATGACCAGCACAAAGGATAGAACTTCACTTTTTGCTGAAATAAAAGCTTATTCTTGTAGCATTTGAGTTGCTTATGATATTTCATATAATATTTAGGTGTTTCAGATAAAAAAATAACCTTTTTATGAAACTATTAAACAAAACATAGGAAATATTTTTGTCCAAAAATCTCAGGACATTTGCCATTTTTTGCTGGACACAAGTGCCCAAAGAGGGACTGTCCCTTGCAAAGTGGGTCAGGTGGTAACCCTAGTAGGCCAGATCAAAAAGTAAGTGCCTGCCTTTATTAAAGTGTATGTAAGCACTATCCCCTATATTATATAGACATGTGTGACAGTTTTGGATAGCCAGATAGTCTATCCCTACAATTCATTAATGGTTAAACTAAGTGTACACCATTCTGAGTGAATAGACAACTCAAGCATAACTCAAACCTTCTTCCTCCTACTGATTTTCTTGCAGCCTTAAATATCAAGGGAGATTCATAAAGTTTACCACAAAGTATAGACTACATGTATGTGTAATCTTTCTGAATGACTCGAAAGCAGAAAAAATGGTGGTAGGGACATTCTTGAAGGTACAGATCGTGTACACTTAGTTTGGCCATTAATGAATCTGGCTGTATGTCTTATTCAACAAAGCGATATGAAAATATTCTCTACCTTGATAACTTAATAATTCATTTAACAGCCAGTAGTTTTGCTACGCATTGTGAAAATAATATTGTTTCTTAAGTTGTAAAATACTACTAGTATTACCATTGTCCGTTAATGTAGATTGTGTGGCCACATTTTCCTTTGGATGAACTGTCAGTCAGAACTAAGTCTTCTCCTTTTAAAAATAGGTGGGGTATTTTGAAGTAACTTTTGTAAGCAGAGGTTTAAGTTTCTTGATACTTGGACTATCTTGTAGAAGGGAAACATTTATAGAAGAGATGTAATACTTTTATTTGCTGGTAGCAGAGAGTCTTGACAGGTAGTAATGAAGAGTGAAACTTGTTTATGAAGGTGGAAGAGAGAATGGTTATATATATACAAACAAATCTACCGGATTCCAAAATGTCTTTGGACAAACATTTGAGGATATTGGTCATTTGGGTCATATACATTTCATTGTATCTTACCTGTTTGTGATAACACTTGCAAATATGAATTCATAAAAACATTAGAAGTAATGTTTTCTCTGTATGGGAGAGACAGCTTTACCCCCCACTCCCTTTGCAGGCAGAGAGACCCCTCTTTCCCCCTGTTTAACGTAACAAAAAATAGTCATGTTTGAGTAACCACTGAATTTTCCTCATGTGAAGTCTGACCGATTAAAACTTGAGAATTGTAGAGGTCATGATACCTGGAATCCAGAAATTCCATGGCTGATGTCAGATCCTCATTAGAGACTACCAGAAACTGTTTCTTCTAAGAAGGTTGTACAGTTATGTTAAAGAATATAGAGTTAAGCAAATGCTCTGGACAACCAGGTCATGATGAAGTGATCCATGTTGAAAGGTCCAGGTTTCACAGTAGACACTTGGATTAAAAGATGATGTGAATGGAAAGGAATGTTATTGAAATATGGCTGTGTACTGTAAACTGTTAGATATTCATGGCTCAGAGAAGTAGAAGGGGATTATATTTCTGGTGTTATGAGAACAAAGTGCACGGTGTTGTGTTGGATATTTTTAGTAATGATGAAACATGATCTATTACCACCATATTCAGACTTATTAATTTAATTATACATTTAAAAAGTCACAATTTGTAATGTTTTAAATCCCCCAGGTGGTGGAATCCTGTATTTCTATAGTAAGCATCTGATCTAAATATATCCCTTTAAATTTGTGGAATTGGGACAGTTAACCACATGAATGTGAAAATCAACTAACATAACAAAACTGTCTGTATATGGCACAAAAGTCAAGGCCACAATCCTGGGAGGGTGAGAAAAAACAGAAAACAGCCCTAGAATTCCCCTACAGGTGGGCAGTAAAGTGCCAACTGATGTTCAGGTGTAGTTAAGTGTAAGATTATTTAGTTTGAATGCAGCCACCCATAATCTTGTAGGCAAGTAGTAGTGTTTGTTATTTTTGTGCCATTGTAAATAAGACCATGGATCCTGTCATGTTCTTCACTGACATTAGTAGTGCATTCAGTAACTGACAGCACATGAGACTGTCAGACAAATAATGTTGGGACTTGTCACGTACCAAGTAGACTAGACTTCTTAGTGGTTAAAGGGTAGACTATGCACAGAGTAATTAGAAAAAGAGGGGAACTAGAAGGATCCATTGTGAGAAGATCATTAAAAAGACGGATAATTCAGGGATTCATTTTTAACTCTTACACAAATGAGATGAACTTTCCAATTGAAATTTTATATGCCAACATGCTAGTTCTGTCAAGATTGCAAGGAGTTACTTCAGAAATTCATGTTAAGCCTTTAAAGCACATGCACAAGTTTTGCATTCTTGAGTAATAAGAATATATTTTCTAAAATATTTTTGGAGACTAATCTTATGCGTTTTGGCAGAAAAAAGGAATAAAATGTGCAGGAGTACATATTACACCAGTGAACAAAGATGTTACAGACTTGGGATTAGCAATTGGCAACAGTGTAATTTTTGATAGTTACATAAACTATATTTCATCATTGACAAAAATAAATTTGGTTTGCATATTAAGATATTTTTGTATTTAAATCAATTAAAGTTATGCCACTCATCAATAAATTGGACAAGAGCTGGAAAGTTAAGTATTTTGTATCAATGTGCAATCTTTTCTTGGGAATAGAAAAAACATCACTAAACAAAGTGTACTACTACTAGATGCGATGGCATGTGTTGTAATGAAAGCTTAGTGAGTGTGGATCTGTATTATCAAGGTGTGAGAGGGGATTTCATTGCAGAATATGGGGTACAAAGAAGCTAGTACTGACACTGAATTAATAAAACACCAGGAACATGTTTGTGCAGACTGAAAGGTAACACTACTCATATAGCACCAGGGCGATGAAGCAGTAGTTGGTGTCAGAAACTAAAAGATAATTACAGCTAGATATCAAGTTTCTCCTCATAACAAGTTATTTGTCTTTCTCTTTAGCCAAGTCCTTAAACTATTATCTCGGGTATGTCTCCCTTTGTCTCCTGTCTGTATCTGATCAGCCTCTATCTCTGAACAACATTCTCCTTTCTGTGAAGCTCGTATTATTTTCATTGGAATTTTTTACAGCATTTGCTTACACTGTAAGCCTGTTGCTCATTGTATGAGGATAAGGAAACCATTTACTTGGCAAATGTGTTAATATGACCAAGCAACCAGGTCACTTTGATAAAGCATGTAAGAAAAGCCATTAAAGTTTCTTTAACAGTTTTCAACCAGAAGAAATTGGAGGAAATCAGTAAGAAAACCACTGATACTGTCTCTTGAATTACTGAAAGAAAGCACCGCTTCAGGGCATCACAATTTAGCATCACATCACTATTTTGTGCAGGTGGACACATGGTTTAGGTGATTAACAATGTATATGTATATGTTGGCTACATTACAAAGGTTGCCATTCCTTAAGGGTGGAAATGGCCAGCAGGTATACACACAGAAGGAATTGTGAAGGATTACTTTATGGTGCGGTCTGTTTGTTGGTGAGTGCATGTGTATGTATGTGTGTGTGTGGGGGGGGGGGGGGGGTTGTTTTGTTGTTTATTTATTTACTTAAATGACCAGTAACCTGAGAGGGGGGTTATAACTGGGCTTCAGTCTCCAGGCTTATTTTAACATCAGAGATCAAATTTGCAGTCAAAGTAGTAACAGTTTACCGTTTATTGAGAACTTTTCCTCCACTAAAATGACAGGGACTTCATCAGAATAAAGCCAAAATACTCATTTAGCAGATTAAATAACCCTGTCTGCTTGATCATGTGACATTCTTGAGCCAACCAAAATGCACACACGTTGAGTAATTACTTAACACTTATTTAAAATGGTATAAAAAACAGTTAAGCAAGAAACATTATTATCAAGGCAATATTAAAATTGAGGCCCATTGGTTAAAATGCATATATGTATTTTTATGTGCTTTTTTATACTTTGTATACAATACTACTGTTTTTTGTTTAGTAATTAGCCTAGGCATAATCAGGTCTGGAGGCATGGAGCAGTAATGAACTGTGATCCGGGTGACCCACTTTCAAATAGTGAGTCAGGTGCTTGACAAAGCTGCAGGGGAGGATGGGCAGAGCAAAATGCATATACCCACAATCCCTTGGAAAAGGAGGCTGCATTGCATAGGTGTCCCAGGGGCAGAATTTCTGTCTACCAGACCACCATCTGGTAGTTGCCCTTATTAGTGAATGCATAGGATCATACACTTGCAGAATTAGGTCACTGTGGGTCCCTGCGGTGATGAGAATAGCTCATCACCCACCCAGGAGAAGGGTTAGGCCATTTAAGTGCCCTGATAGCTGAAGTATTGGCAAGGACACAAGCAACCCACATTGCTCTCTGAATGACAACCCATGTGCATGACTTTCACATCAGGTTTTCTGAGGACTTCCCACCTATGAAGAACAAACGAATGTGAGTCCACTTGGGAGACGCTTAATAATCAGCAGGCCCTGGGACAAAAGGTGTGGCTAAATGCTGCTTACCATCCTAATGTTATTAAATATCATGTTATTTCTATCAGTTTCGAGCATCTGTTACAGTGCTTTTATTTAGGAAAAGTATAGCATTTAGTCATTTGAGTGGATATTGTATTATTTCATGAGTACCTTTACTGCATTAACACTGAACATAAAAGGTTTAAATTCCAAAATAAGTGGGATGCTGGTCAGTCTATATTTGAGATTGCTGCGTACTGATAGTACACTGTACAACAAATTAATGTAGCCAGAAGACATAAGAAGCATTTGGATAAATTGTTAGTCATACCCATTGTAACCCATCTTGCAAGCTTCTCTGAGCAGGGGTGGTGATTTATATTAATGCCAGGCAGAACTGGATACCTTTGGAAACTACAAAATTGAAAACCAAAAATAAATAAATGAATGAATGGATGAATAAATAAAAAGAAATAGTGGATGGACATGGGAGAAGGGCAGTAGGTAATGTGAAGATCCCTGGGGGACATATTATTTGGACTATTTACAGCCCCAATTATGATTATAGGGAGTATTCACTGCCTATTTGAAATTCCCCAGCTCTATTAGACTTTTTTTTTTTTGATTTAGGTAAGTTTAACGGTAGACACATGTAAGTACTCCTTTTGAGGGAAAATTTTAATGTGGTAATGGGCTTTGCTATGGGCACACAGAAACATAGCAAAGCTCAGAGTTATGTGATCCATGGCCAGTGTTGAGCCGAGAGTGTCCATGTTATACTTTTTGCAAACCAATTGGAGTAGAGATGCATATAGTAAAACTGACTACTGGTTAATATACTTGTGTCTGTTACAGAACATAGATATGCAGGCTTATTCTTGCTCTTGTGATCACAATGGAGTAAGCATTAATATTTGATCCATTAGATCAGTCCAGAAAGCCTGCAAACAATAGAGGAATGGTCCCTTAATTTTTATAAGAAATAATATCAAACAAAGTCAATCAGTCAAAACCCTGTCAGCATTTCTGTTGAGTAAATTGCAACTAAGTATTCATGTTGTCTGTACATTGGCATTCTGAAATAGAGAGCATCATTCAGAAAGTTGTGGCAGAAGTGAATGAGCTTCCTTTTCTTAACTGCAAGAAAAACAAATATCAAACATCTCAGGACATAAGAGCATGTACATCAGCTAAACAGAGTTAGTAGTTGCACTTGCAAAGCGAGTGACTTGGAAAGGGCTTTGGTTCATATCTGCACAGTGAATGATAAGCCAGGTAAGTTTCTCACCTTTTACTTAGCAAATCACCAGGTTAACTGTAGCATACATATATTTAAGTCCCCAAACCAAGTGCTGTCATCTCCAACTAACAGAAGCAAAGCATTTGAGGAATTTTGCACCAGACTTTTCAGGAAGGCGAGCTAGCTTTGCTGCAAGGAGACATTTCAGATGCAGACTTAGTTTCTGGAGAGTTTTCACCTTCTTGGGGTATCTATCATAGATAGCAAGCTTCTGTGATGCCTCTTAATGTCAGATGAGCATATCTCAATTTTTAAAACTAGACCCAAGTGCCGTTGGCCATATCTATAGCCTGGACAAGATAATGAGTAAAGCAACAAGTCTCTCCTGCTTTATGAAATGTACACAACAAGCTACAGTGCAATCTTTTAAAAGAATCTGGAGTGACAGAGTTACCCAAACCAGATGTGGATCATACTAACGTTGAAGATTATAGATGTGTATCTTTAATAGGTTTATAGGTTCATACTAGGCTATCTGCCCTAGGGCATTTATAAGCCTAGCCATTGTGTGTATGGCTTTCGCCACCCATTTTAAATTAATTTTGCTATGCCCTTTTTCGAGGTTAGTATACTGTGCCTCTGTCTAACAGTGACACAGAAGTGATACCCGGGGTAAACCTACGATCTCCCATCCACTCATCAAGATTCCTCTTGAAGAGAGTCAGTGAGGGACTCTGCCTAACCTGGACTGGGATTTTATTCCAGAGTGAAGGGAGCCTCTGGGTTATGAATCTGTCCCTCCAGCATGTCCTATTTATTTCAGTGCTGAGGTTTAAGTCCCTCGAGCGTGTAGCTCGATGGGATTTGGATTTTCTGAGGTGCAGCATGTCCATTAATTCCGGGTTGGACATGGCTTTATACGTCAGGCACAGATCGCCTCTGAGCAGGCGGTATGCCACTGAGTAGAGCTGGAGTTTCTTTAACCGGGCAGCATACGGCATCTGTTTGAGCCCCTTGATCCTCTTGGTGAGGTAATTTTGGGGTCTTTCCAGTTGCTGCAGGTGTCTGGTAAGGTACATCCCAAAGGGGCATTGTACTCAATTATGGGCCTGATGAGGGATGAGTAAAGAGGCACGATGACCTCCCCTGATCTAGATGTGAATCCCTTCATGATTAGGTGGGCTATATAAAATGTTTTTCTAACCACTTTGGCCACGTGGTTGTCAAATGAGAGATTGCTATCAACTTGGGTCCCCAGGTCCCTAATTACTTCTTCTGTACTTAATGGATTACCACCTATGTGGTAATTTGTGGGCACTTTGTTTTTGCCAAAGGGGATGACTATACACTTTTGGCGTTTAGCTTGAGGCCATGGCTCTGGCACCAGTTGTCTGTTTCTATGAGGCCCTTTTGGAGGATGCTTGTGTCGGCTGGAGAGTCTATTATGGTGCCCAGTTTGCAGTCATCTGCGAACTTGGTCAGCCACAGTCCTTCCATGTTGGCCTGTACCTCCGAGAAATATATACCGAACAAGAGAGGTCCCAAGACTGAGCCTTGTGGGACGCCACTTGTAACTGGTTTGGAGTCTGACATGGCTCCAGCTATTCTAACCATGTGGGTTCTGTCCTTGAGCCAGCTTGCAACCCATCTAGTGACATAGGGGTTTATATGTAAGCTGGTGAGCTTATCTATAATGCCCGAGTGGGGTATTGTATCGAAGGCTTTTGCGAGGTCCAGGTAGGCTGTGTGGACCACCTTCCCCTTGTCAATGGCCTTGGTGACTGTTTCAAAGACATCGACCAGGTTTAAGAGGCAGGATCTGCCCTTAACAAAGCTGAACTGGGTAGGATCCAGTGTCTGTAGGTCCCCAATATCTTTATTTATAAGGTCCATGATGATCCTTTCCATAGCTTTGCAGACCAAGCTAGTGAGACTTATGGGGCGATAGTTTCCAGGATCCGTTGAGGCACCACCTTTGTGGAGAGGGACCACTGTTGCTGTACCCCACTCTTTGGGTACATATCCTGTAGTAAGGCTGAGATTGAACAGTAGTTTTAGGTTTGGGTTTAGCTCTTCTTGGAGTTCATGTAGGACGCAGCCCGGGACACCGTCTGGTCCCATTGATGCTGTGTTTCTTGCTTTGGAGAGGGCAGCTCTTACCTGAGCATCTGAGATGTCAGGGGGGCAGCACTCTGCTGCTGGGATAGATATTAGCCCTTTTGGTGGGGAGGGGGGGGGGTTTGCGCTGAACCTGTCAGCTAGGATGTTGGCAATGTCTGTGGGTTCGGTGTATTTTTTTGTCATTTTGGACTAATTCTGAGCATATCCGGGAATTCCCACCCAGGTTCCCAACATAACTAAAGAAAGCCTTGTGATTATCCTTAGTGTCCTGTGCAATTTTTCTCTCGAAGCTGACGATTTTATGAGTGCCCGTAGTTTTTTGCTAATACTGATCAGAGATGCCTTCCCTTTTTGGGATTTTGCTCTGTCATGTAGTAGCTTCCTCCTTCTATTGTATAGTTTGTTTATGGCTGGGGTCCACCAGACAGGACGTCTGCCTTTGGAGGATTGGGTCTTGGTTTTATTTGGGATTGCATGATCCATGCATTCCTGAAGGTGTTCATAGAATGCGTTTATAAAGGATTTTGTGGTCTGGGCCGTATTATCCACAGGCCCGGGGGCTTTGAAGGATTCCACCTCAGTTTTGAGGAGTGTGAAATTTGCTTTAGAGAAGTTTTTCACTGTGGTTTTCTGGGCATGGGGTGGGGTCGGGATGTGAATGTCCAGTGAGATTAGTTTATGGTCTGATCTTACCAGTGAGGGATACACTTCTGGTCTGGAGCATAGAGTCCCCATGTTGGTGATGATCAGGTCCAGTATGTTTTCCCCTCTTGTGGGAGTGGTAACAAGTTGTTCCATAGCATTTGAGTTTATAAATTCTAGGAACCTTTGGGCTAGGGTGTTGGAGCTAGAGTAATGCTCCCAGTCTATGGTTGGGTAGTTGAAGTCACCCAATATAATGGTGTTTGGAGAGACCTTCATATTTTCCAGTGTTCTCAGGAAGGCCGAGTGGGGTTCCTGGGTTTGGGAGGGTGGTCTGTAGCAGGCTATAAACTAGAAGGCAGTTTTACCCACTGTTAGTTGCACATGGATAGTCTCTGATGCTTCGTGCTGTGCCACCAACCTGGAGGTGTGGGTATCTTTGACGAATATTGATACTCCCCCTCCTTTTGTGGTTTTGTCCAAGTTTTGGGGCCGAAAAGCATGGAATGAGGTATAACCTGGTAGTGCTGGGGTGCTCTCGAGAGCCTTGAACCAGGTTTCTGTTACTGCACAGATATCGATGTTCTCCATGCTAAGGAGAGTTTCGAGTGCGTGCATCTTGAGGTTTTGACTTCTGGCGTTGAGAAGCATTACTCTTATTTTCTTATCCCTTGTGATACCTATGGAGGTGGGTTTGTCTTTTGAGCCTTGCCTAAAAAAGGCACTATGGGGTAGCAAGAGCCTTTGCCAATATCCGAAAGCCCAGGGGTGACAGGTGCAAGCCGTCCCTAGCGAAGCATCATGGCTTGTCGAGCATGTCATCCCAGGCTGACAGGCATTGGATCCCCTTTGAATGACACCAATACTTAAGCCAATTGTTGAAATTGATAATCTTGTCTGCATACTGTGGCATCATTCTTGGTGAGGGTAAGATGCTACTCAAGGTCAGGGTCATACCGGCCTGGGCTACATGCTCAGAGAGCTCCTCTATGTCTCTTTTCCTGTAGTCCAGGGAGGTACGTCCCAGGTCATTCACACCAGCATGGACAATGACTGAGTCATATTTGTACTTGCCTTGGAGTGACCTGAGTGCTTGTGTTATGTGGCGGATCCTAGCGCCCAATAGGCAGCTCACTGTGACCTTCTCCTTGTTCAGCCTGGTGAGCGGGACGTCAGTGTGCCTGATGATAGAGTCACCTATTACAAGTGTATCAGGTGTGTTGTTTAGCCTTAAGGGCTGTGACTGTTCGGCACACTGGCTTTGTGAGCTATGTGTTGCACGTGTTTTGTTTTGGGGTATCGGTTGCTTGGGTGTCTGCTTTGGAGGTCTCTGCTGCTTAGACAGATTTTTATTTAGAGCCTCCAAGTATGTTTTTGTGTTTTTGTGTGTTTGGTTTGCTGTCGTGGTAGGTCTATGTGAGACTGGAATTGTAGTGAGTGTGGTTTCCTTCTCCTCCTGACTGGTTACACCAGTACTGAGTTGAGAGAGCTTAGCCTCCAGTTTGGCTATATGGTTGCATCTCTCACATGTGTTGGAATTTGTTGGGAGGAGGAGAGGGTTGTCTGTGTACATTAGGCAGTTGTAACATTGCCTCAAGATTCCCAGGTTCATCAGCTGGACCGGAGAGGAGATTGACAACTGACCTTTGGACATGCTAGAATAGTATTGGGAATTCCTTTATAATTGAAAAAAGGGCCAATGGGGAACAAGTTACTCAAGGGGAGTTTGTGAGGGTGTAGTGCTTTTAATTTTTTAGTGCTGACTTATATAATTGCTTTAGTGAGCAAGTGCTAGGCTTTAGCGTAGGAATAGGGTGTTTATTATGAGAACTAGATCAGTTCCAAGACTCAAACCCAAATAAGCGGCGCTGCTCAATGCCGCGCTATGCACAAAATCACGCAAAGCCACGCTACAGCGGGTTTTATACAGGCGGACTTGAAAGAGCTAGAAATTGGCCAAAAACAGGCAACAGACTACCGGATTCCTGCGCTGGGAACACTCCTCCAAGGACAAATAGGCTGCTCCAAGCTCCCCACTGCCACTGGTGAACAAAGAAGCCCCCCTCTAACCAAGAAAGGAAATGGCAACACAGGAACTTTCCAAAAGTCCAGAATACAGCAAACCCTGTATTTGGACTACTCTAGGTCAGGAAAGATGGGAAACAAGGATAACTTTTTTTTCTCTTTTTTGCAACAAACAGCAGGAAATTGCAATAAATATGTAACACAGGCTAGCACACTTGAGTGTGTAGCCTCAACAAGTAAATGCAACAAACAGGACAAATTTTAAAAGTGCAGGTGCAAAAACAACTTTAGACAGTTTACAACAGTTCAAGAAGCAGAAATATTTGCAGTTTAGCTAGATTGGACAGTCGCCCAGGTAGTAGCAGGAAAAAACACTTTTATCAGGTTAGCAGTCACTCTTTTAGCCTCTCTGCTGCTAGCACCACTCTGCAGGACCATGAGGAGCTTGGCTGAGTAGTAACAAGCGCAAAAACCTCGCCAAAGCGGGTTTCATACAGGGGGATTTGAAAGAGCTAGAAATTGGCCCAAAATGGCCAATAGACTACCAGATTCTTGTGCTGGGAACACTCCTCCAGGGATAGATAGGCTGCTCTAAGCTCCCCACTGCCACTGGTGAACAAAGAAGCCTCCCTTAATCCAAGAAAGGAAATGGCAACACAGGAACTTTCCAAAAGTCTAGAATACAGCAAAACCTGTATTTGGACTACTCTAGGTTAGGAAAGATGGGAAACAAGGATAATTTATTTGTTTTTTTTTTTTTTTTTTTTTTTGCAACAAACAGCAGGAAAATGCAATAAATATTTAACACAGGCTAGCGCACTTGAGTGTGTAGCCTCAACAGGTAAATGCAACAAACAGGACAAACTTTAAAAGTGCAAGTGCAAAAACAACTTTAAACAGTTTAAAACAGTTCAAGAAGCAGAAATACTTGCAGTTTAGCTAGATCGGACAGTCAGCCAGATAGTAGCAGGAAAAAACACTTTTATCAGGTTAGCAGTCGCTCTTTTGGCCTCTCTGCTGCTAGCACCACTCTGCCGGACCAAAAGGAGCTTGGCTCAGTAGTAACAAGTGCAAAAACCTCACCAAAGCGGGTTTTATACAGGGGGACTTGAAAGAGCTAGAAATTGGCCCAAAACGGCCAATAGACTACCAGATTCTTGTGCTGGGAACACTCCTCCGAGGATAGATAGGCTGCTCTAAGTTCCCCACTGCCACTGGTGAACAAAGAAACCTCCCTCTATCCAAGAAAGGAAATGGGCAACACAGGAACTTTCCAAAAGTCCAGAATACAGCAAAGCCTGTATTTGGACTACTCTAGGTCAGGAAAGACGGGAAACAAGGATAATTTTTTTTTTTTTTGCAATTCTGTACTCAATACTGCAACAAAACTTTGTGCCAAAGTACTACGAAGAGATTTTTATCCTCTCCTTATGTAATATAGGCATCTCAAACAGGGTTTGCTAGGGTATGCTCTAGCAGAAGTCATATCAGAACATTGATAACCTTGATTAAAAAACACAGTCACTCAATCCAGCCACACCCATAATGGTTGACTTTGAACAGGTATTCAGAGTGCTTGAATGGGATTACTTGGAGTCAGTGCTTGCATACTTTAGAATCTCTTTACCCAAAACAAAGGTAAATAAATTATTTTTCTTCACCCTGTTTGCCAAGGTACTTTTTGGCACAGCGATCTTTGGTCCTTTTCCCTTAACTAAAGATAGTAGACAAGGATGCTTGCTATGCTGTATGTTAGTTGTGTTGACAGTAAAAGCTCTGCTCTAATCTAAAAGAAGAAACTAAATTTAAAGGGTGGGAATTCTCTGTGCTAGAGATGTGAGCACTACTCTTGTGGATAATTGTCTAGTGTTGACAAAAAGCCCACAGCATCCAGATGTAGAAGTGTCAAGTGATATTCTAGAGTCTCTCTTTTTTGTCAAGATTGAAAGTAGATAAGCAGAAAGTTGGAATGCTGCCAGTAAATCCATCAGCCAGGATGCTGTTGACTCACTCCAGTAATTTAGTGTTTAAGATATTTAACATTCCTCCTTCCACAAGTATTTGAAAGTAAATATGAAGCATTTTGTATCTAAGATGCAAACCACTTTACACATACACAAGCACACACACATACATTTATATTTATATATATGTATAATATATATATATATATGTGTGTGTGTGTGTATATATATATATATATATATATATATATATATATATATATATATATATAGTTGGAAGAGACTTCACTTTCCTTAGAGAGATATGTCAATGCTGTGAAAACACTTCACTGCCCCAAAGTGTTGCATCTGATGTGGCATATTCCCATTTCTTATTCTTACAGATGATATGGAGGATTCAAAAATTATTTATTTATTTTTTTTAGTTTGGTGGAAGAGTAAGAGGAAAATAAGTTTGCAACCACTCCTGTTAAAGCAGGTGGGTGGTGTGGGCTTGCCAGTTTTCTGATTTTATGCTTCAATATTCACTTTATATAAAGTGCTAACTGCTTTCTGAAACTGGTAATTTACGCTAGAAGCTAAAAGTTTAGGCAGTACCACTCACACAGGAATTTTTTGGTTTCAGAAATATCTTCCCAAGTCACATGTATTGCATTGAATTACAGATGCTCACAAGGCTTTGTTGCAGCTTACAAAAAATGCTGGTATTCATAATGCTAGAGTATTCCTAAAATACCCCCTACATTGATCAGATACATTACAGTGACCATGGAACACTGGCAAACCACTTTACAGTTAAGCCGTGATAGAGGGCAAGTTATTATCCCGGTGATAAAAATTCAAAGAGGGATATTTCAGGTTGATTCTTTGACCGCTGCTGTTTAATTTTTCCATTTACCCATTAAGCTATTTATTAAACAGATTAAGCTATTGTTACAGTTTGGTTCCCAGAAGCTAGCATATATAAATATGTGGGAATAGATGAAGGATCTTCAGTAAAACGTGAACAAATGAGAATAAAACTCATTAAAGAATACTTCAGAAGACTAAAACTAATATTGAAAATTGCCTTTATGTCTAGGAATAAAGTCTAAGCTATAAATCCTACAGTTTTGGGGTGACTGGCCTCAAAAGTACTGGATCAGTTGGACATGAAAAGCAGGAAAAAAGACTTCATACTTATCAAATGATATATAAAAATCAGTGTATGCCAAGATTATGTTACCCTTCTCTAAAGGATGTGTGGCCTTCCTCAAAATACGTTACATATATAGATCTGCAGTGGTGGGATTGCATAAATGCCTGCTGACCTCACCAGATTTGTGAAAGCTTTAAAACATGAGGAAAAGAAGACATCCTTGCTTAATTTAGATGAAGCATTTCAGTATGAAGTGGGAATGAAAATCAAACTAGAATTCAGCAAAAATCAGACAACTGAATTTGCCAAAAACAAAAGAAAGAATATAAGGAAAAGAATCAGATGAGAAGGAAAGAAAATTGTAAATTCCATAAATACATTGGCAAGTACAGAAGTCTCCTGGAACAATCTCATGTTGACCAAGATTTGACGTAGGAATGGTTAAGGAGAGGTGAATGGAAACCAGAAGATGCAAAGCTAATAATGGTGACCTAGGACAGTAGGCTACATACATGTTGGTTTATAAAATACATTGAACATGTGGGAGAAACAGACAAATGGCAGTCGTGTTAAAAAAAAAAAAAAAAAAACTGGAAAAAGTTGCACATCTTGTTTCGGGCTGTGGTACACTCATGGCAGTGTGTCTGTTTACTGAAAGGCATAATAATGTGGCAAGACTGTTAAACTGAGAATTGTGCCAAACACTATAGTGTAGATGTAGCTTTGAAGCATTAGAAAGATGAACTATGAAGCATTATAGATAATGATGAAGTTTATATCACATGGAATCACCCATTACCAAAAATTAAAATAGATGCGAGAAAACCAAATGTAGTAGTCCATGAAATAAGACAAGAGTACCAGTGATTACCAGGTCTTACATACAGAGAAACACAAAAGTCATAAAGTACCTGGATTTGCAGGCAAAAATGAGAGCAACGTGGATGGAAGATGCCAAGACAGTCACAATAGTAGAAGGAACATGAGCTTTAATAAAAAAGAACTTACAGTCATACTTAGATATGATACCAGTACATGTAGCTCCATAGTACTTACAGGAGTCAGTTCTGTGCATATTGTGGGTGTTGAGAAGAGCACTTTTGCTAACTTCAAAGATATAAACCATATTCATTTCATGAACTTTAGTTGTCCTCTGACTTAGGAAAGGGGTCCATTCCCATAATGGTATTTGAAACACAAAAGTCTTGAAGGAATTAAAGCTATATTGTTACACACTCATGGGACACCCAGAACTAAAACTAAATGATTCCCATCTTTGATAGAAAGAGTTGTTTCAAAAAAGGGATCCTGTACTTGCCCCTCATCATTCAAGAAATAGGGAATTAAGTCACCTAAGCTGCATTTCAGTTACAAAGAGACAGTTGCAAATGTTAAGTATGAGATGTTATTTTCAAGTTAGATGCCCTTTTAGGATCTCCTTGTAATGAATCTTATAATAGGACCACCCTCCACAAATCTTCAACCCCTTTTCCCTCGCAAGAACTCCACTTACCAGTCAGCAGAGCAGTTTAGGACAACTAGTTTTCATGCTCTGTTATGTAAACCACAGGTAAACTTTGTGCAAAGCAGTCTGCATAAGTCCTTCTTTAGTAGCATATTCAGCTTTGACATATGCAGTATGTCAGTCAAACCCCTGAACTTGTCAAGCTTTATTTGCGTTGATTTTTGGAGGATTCTGGTTACCAGCAAAGAGTGTAAAACAGTTACATGTCAGGGTGCAGCTGTATAGGATGTCATGCTATAATACAGACAGTCACCATAAGTTTTGGGTTTCTGGCTTTGTTCAGAAGGTATGGGAGGAAGCAGCTATTTCAGCACTGAAGGTTTTTGGGAGTTTATGTACCTTTGAATCATTATGGGTGAAGCCTACTAAACTTGTCACCCATCAAGTTCTTCTGCAAGACAGAAAGGGTTCAGTTAATATGGTGTACAGCAGTTACAAAATTGTATGTTCCTTTACAGTGATAGTTGGAACAGGAGCTCTCCAAATCACAATTTGCAAATTTCTTAGCCAGATGTATTAACTTGATGAGCTGACAGTACAGGGGAAGTTTAGAGAAATGAAACAGGATATACAACCCATTTGAAATTATCACAACTGAGTCTGTAGAGATGTGTTCAGTGAACAGCTAAAAGGTACGAATCAAGTCCAGCAATAGCTTTTGTGCATTCCTATGATATTGCAGAGGATATGCATCTATCTTGTTTTCTGCCTTACATTTATGGTACAGTTTATAGGAGTTTTTATCCTACATAGATCACAGTGGTTTCCCTCTTATTACAGCCATCATTGTTTAGTTTGCTGTGTACTTAACATTCCTCATTCCACTCTTCTTGTTATAAATTGTTTGATTGTCACTGTTTTACATTTGTTCGTGTGGTTGTATGGTTTTTGGGTACTGCCCTGGTATATACTAAAAATTCTAAAAAATCAGACAACTGAATTTGCCAAAAACAAAAGAAAGAATATAAGGAAAAGAATCAAATGAGAAGGAAAGAAAATTGTAAAATCCATAAATACATTGGCAAGTACAGAAGTCTCCTGGAACAATCTCATGTTGACCAAGATTTGACGTAGGAATGGTTAAGGAGAGGTGAATGGAAACCAGAAGATGCAAAGCTAATAATGGTGACCTAGGACAGTAGGCTACATACATGTTGGTTTATAAAATACATTGAACATGTGGGAGAAACAGACAAATGGCAGTCGTGTTAAAAAAAAAAAAAAAAAACTGGAAAAAGTTGCACATCTTGTTTCGGGCTGTGGTACACTCATGGCAGTGTGTCTGTTTACTGAAAGGCATAATAATGTGGCAAGACTGTTAAACTGAGAATTGTGCCAAACACTATAGTGTAGATGTAGCTTTGAAGCATTAGAAAGATGAACTATGAAGCATTATAGATAATGATGAAGTTTATATCACATGGAATCACCCATTACCAAAAATTAAAATAGATCTTGAAAACCAAATGTAGTAGTCCATGAAATAAGACAAGAGTACCAGTGATTACCAGGTCTTACATACAGAGAAACACAAAAGTCATAAAGTACCTGGATTTGCAGGCAGAAATGAGAGCAACGTGGATGGAAGATGCCAAGACAGTCACAATAGTAGAAGGAACATGAGCTTTAATAAAAAAGAACTTACAGTCATACTTAGATATGATACCAGTACATGTAGCTCCATAGTACTTACAGGAGTCAGTTCTGTGCATGTTGTGGGTGTTGAGAAGAGCACTTTTGCTAACTTCAAAGATATAAACCATATTCATTTCATGAACTTTAGTTGTCCTCTGACTTAGGAAAGTGGTCCATTCCCATAATGGTATTTGAAACACAAAAGTCTTGAAGGAATTAAAGCTATATTGTTACACACTCATGGGACACCCAGAACTAAAACTAAATGATTCCCATCTTTGATAGAAAGAGTTGTTTCAAAAAAGGGATCCTGTACTTGCCCCTCATCATTCAAGAAATAGGGAATTAAGTCACCTAAGCTGCATTTCAGTTACAAAGAGACAGTTGCAAATGTTAAGTATGAGATGTTATTTTCAAGTTAGATGCCCTTTTAGGATCTCCTTGTAATGAATCTTATAATAGTACCACCCTCCACAAATCTTCAACCCCTTTTCCCTCGCAAGAACTCCACTTACCAGTCAGCAGAGCAGTTTAGGACAACTAGTTTTCATGCTCTGTTATGTAAACCACAGGTAAACTTTGTGCAAAGCAGTCTGCATAAGTCCTTCTTTAGTAGCATATTCAGCTTTGACATATGCAGTATGTCAGTCAAACCCCTGAACTTGTCAAGCTTTATTTGCATTGATTTTTGGAGGATTCTGGTTACCAGCAAAGAGTGTAAAACAGTTACATGTCAGGGTGCAGCTGTATAGGATGTCATGCTATAATACAGACAGTCACCATAAGTTTTGGGTTTCTGGCTTTGTTCAGAAGGTATGGGAGGAAGCAGCTATTTCAGCACTGAAGGTTTTTGGGAGTTTATGTACCTTTGAATCATTATGGGTGAAGCCTACTAAACTTGTCACCCATCAAGTTCTTCTGCAAGACAGAAAGGGTTCAGTTAATATGGTGTACAGCAGTTACAAAATTGTATGTTTCTTTACAGTGATAGTTGGAACAGGAGCTCTCCAAATCACAATTTGCAAATTTCTTAGCCAGATGTATTAACTTGATGAGCTGACAGTACAGGGGAAGTTTAGAGAAATGAAACATGATATACAACCCATTTGAAATTATCACAACTGAGTCTGTAGAGATGTGTTCAGTGAACAGCTAAAATGTATGAATCAAGTCCAGCAATAGCTTTTGTGCATTCCTATGATATTGCAGAGGATATGCATCTATCTTGTTTTCTGCCTTACATTTATGGTACAGTTTATAGGAGTTTTTATCCTACATAGATCACAGTGGTTTCCCTCTTATTACAGCCATCATTGTTCAGTTTGCTGTGTACTTAACATTCCTCATTCCACTCTTCTTGTTATAAATTGTTTGATTGTCACTGTTTTACATTTGTTCGTGTGGTTGTATGGTTTTTGGGTACTGCCATGGTATATACTAAAAATTCTACTCTGAGTGTTTGGAGGAATAACTGATCAGTACAGTTTATCAGTTGAAACAGTTAAGCAGTAGGGGTTTACATAAACAAAATGTGTGTTTACTATTGATGTGTAGTGTTGCCCATTTTGTAATTGTAGAAACTTTATAAGTGCTTAAAAACACCAGCCATTTGATGCCATATCTCATACAACAACCAAATAAAAGTTCTCAGTGTTGCTAATCTTATTCACAGCTAAAATTATAAATCATTAGTGCATTGTTTTTGATTATGGTACAAACTTGCATTATCACTAACAGGCATTTTGGCTGTGTAATCCACCTTGGGTTCACCGTCTTCCTAAAGTTTTCAAGATGCACCCTTTTTGGTGGTTTTACTTTGCCAAGATGGAACAGTAATATACAACATTTTAAAATGTGTGCAGAAACCAAACATTATAAACTGTAGGGCTGAAATTAGTAAGTAGAACCTGTTGACCTTCTGGAGTGGCTGAGGTTAAACCACAGGGATAGGAAGTGTCATAGATTTTTTTTTTGTTCTTTCAGTGTGTCAGAGCTTACCGCCAGCATTTCCTTCCTGTCCTGCTTGAAGTTCATTGTACTGGAACATGTGTGTGGTATATTTATGTCTATGTATATATATATATATATATATATATATATATATATATATATATATATATATATATATATACACATACACACACACACATACATATATATATATATATATATATATATATGTATATAGACGTATATATATTTGTCTGTAATACATACATACATATATATATATATATATATATATATACACACACACACCTACACAGGTACAGATATGTATGTGTGTGTGTATATATATATATATATATATATATGTGTGTGTGTGTATGTATATATATATATATATATATATATATATATATATATATATATATATATATATATATAAATAAATCAAAATACCTTCATGTCACCTTCTGTAATGGCATTGTAAGAACATTTAAAAATTGGCACTTAACGCTGCATACTGCAAGACATAACCCTGAAGTATGCAACGCTGAAACAATGTTTTTTGCTGGGGGGGCCCAGCCCCTCATGCTCCCTGCTAATTTTATGTTCTAACTCTGAAATCACATAATACTGAGGAAAGTGTACATTCCTTAACAGTAGTAATGTCTATCATACACACCTGTCGACCATCTGTTTTGTCAAGCAAAGTGTGACAACAAAACAGATGTGTACTTTAAGGACAGTCAGTGAAATTACTGACTCCCATAGATATGTCTATGAGAGATTTTTGGGGGTTTTTTGGCTGTTTTCTCAGTTTTCTTGGAGCTTGCCCTGTGGTTCTTTATTTTTAGTGGTTGACAGGTGCCTGTTAACAGCACTAATATTGCCCTTAAGATTATTGGTATTGCTTTAAATTTTTAAACTCCTCTTTGGTGCAACCATAGCACTTGTGGCAACTATTTCTTTTTTTTTTTTTTGTTTGTTTTTTTTTTCTGTATTATTGATTGCTTTTCATTTGCAGGAGTACTTCCTCCTAAATGTAGAGAGGATGGAACCTCTTCCTCTTTTTATCCAGCAAGAGTGAAATGAATAATTTAGATATAACAGATGAATTTGCAGTGGGAGTTCTTGATAGTATTGAAAAATGCAGTACGTTACTAGTATAATAGAATTACATTTTAAATATCGGCCATTGCAATATTTTTATATTTTTCAGCAAGGTAACATTTTCCATACATGTTATATGTTTGCCCTAATTACATTAATGTAAGTGTGCAATACTTTTTTAAAATTTTTAACCATCTTTCACTAGTTTATAATATTTCAGTTGTGTAGCATGTATTAGGATATCAACAAAAGTAAATTCTTTGTATTCCCTTTAGTGAAGTACCACTGTATAACTTAGAATGTTTTACCTGAATACCATTATATTTTAAGATTTGTTTTTACTAGCGTTCGTTAATTCAAAATATTTCAATGATGTATCTTGTGTTAGATTATCACCATTAAATTCGTAGTATTACATGTTAAAATTGTAGCACAGCATTCAACTCATTGATAAATTGTTGACTCATTTGTGATCACTTCCAAGAGTGGTTCAAGGGGGTTCCTATTACATTATCAAAATTCTGAAACTACGAACACTATAAGGTCGAAACCTTATGTTCGAAGTTTCAGAACTTAAATTAAGTAAAAAGAAAAGAAACCAACTCTTATAAACAGGGGGGCAAGCACCTCTGCACCCGATACCCCTCACTCTTTAAATACAGTGCAGAAAGGAAAGATTTCCCTGTACCGCAGTGTAGTGCGATCTCGGAGTTGGTATATTTAAAGAGCGGGGAGTGTGGGGGGTGCAGGGGGGATTGCCCTCCTGCTTACAAGAGTTAGTTTCTTTTTGTTGTTTTTTTTTTTTTTTTTTTTACGTTCGAAATTATAAAACTTCGAACATACAAGTTTGATCTTGTGAAGTTTTATAGTTTCGACAACGTAATAGGAACCCGGTTCAAGGTACTGCCTGCTGGACCTCAGCCCTTCCAGTTAAAAAAAAAAAATTGTGAATGAACAGTGTTTTATTTATTTCATTTCATTTACTTATTTTTTCATTTAAAAGTAATAGTCTAATCATGTTTATAGGGCTCTGAACTCCACACGTGATATTGCACATGTGGAGTTATGAGGAGTTCCAAGTTAAAAAAAAAAAAAAAAAAAAAAAAAAAAAACAATAGAAATTGATTTAATCCACTAGCTAAGCTGTTTTCAAAACAGCCTAGTATTAGAACTCTGCCAAATGGAGAATAAGGTGATTATAACCTGTTACAGATCTTATTCAGTTTTAGAGGACATCAGGTACATTGCTCAAAAAGTGACTGACTGTACTGCTAGCCAGTAATTTTAGAGGTAAGTATCTTTTTTATTTTTTTGTGTGTTTAAGTGTGTGTGTGTTTATGTGTGCGTGCGCACACGTCTTTATGCTTATGTTTGTGTATCTCTGTCAAGGGCATAAAAGCTCTCAGATGTCCTTAATTTCATAGAAATTCCTCATGTTTGGCTTATATTTTTGTCTGTTACTCATTAAATGTGTGGTATTCTGGAAAATCAGTCAGGACTGCAGTCATATAATGACAAGACACTTTGTCAGACTTAATAGCCTCCAGAGAAAGCTTGCTAATGCAAAACCTAATAGAAAAACAGGACCAAATAGCCACAGCTGAAGTAAAACTCACTTTAATACATCAACAAACATAAGCACTTTCACACTCCAAAGGGCTTCAGCAGACAAAAAATGATGAGAAATTCATGTATTTGTATCAAATAAGAACAACAGGTGATCCAGTCAGAAGAAATGTATGAATCCCTTGGCAAAACATATAAACATTAGTGCCCCATAGCATAAGTTTAAGTTTATGTTATTACAAGTTTTAAATAATAGCTTAAGTGGTAGAGATGTGCTAATGCTACTTTGAAGTTGAGTTTGAATGAATAATTAGACTGCAAGCTGTGTTATATCCAGTGTCAAGCAGCATTGATCTGAGAAGATACATTTCTGTGTAGCAATAACTTATGTATTTATTTATTCGTTTAATAGAAGTCGTACATCAGAGGTGTACACTGACATTCAAGTGGCTGTAATTGATAGTCGTGTTTGTGTGTGTTTGTATGTATATGTATATATGTGCAGGGGGTTGCAGTAGATTGCACTGCATAGGTCTATCAGCAGCAAGTTGAAATTTGTGTGGCCAATAGTTATGTATGTATCCATTCATTTGTTCCTAGTCAGACGTCTGAATTGTGCACAGCCATACAATTTTCCGTAATTAGTGGGTACATCTGTGTGTGTTTGTATGTATGTATGTGTATGTATACACTGGATATAAAAAGTGTACACACCCATGTTAAACTGCCAAGTTTTTGAGATATAAAAAAACGAGACCACAATAAATCTTTTAAAAACTTTTCCCACCTTTAATGTGACCTATAACCTTTACAATTCAATTGAAAAAACAAACAAATCTGTTAGGGGAAAAAATATTAACGTACAGTAAGCTGGTTGCGTAAGTGTGCACACCTTTAAACTAATGCTTTATTGAAGCACCTTTTGATTTAATTACAATATTCAGTCTTCTTGGATACATACGTGCCATCAATTAAAGAGACTTTGATTAACCCCAAATAAAGTTCAGCTCTCCTAGTAGGATTTTCCTGACATTTACTCATTTGCCTACTACAGCAAAAGCCATGGTTCGCAGAGAGCTTACAAAGCATCAGAGGGCTCTCATTGTTGAAAGGTGTCAGTCAGGAGAAGGGCACAAAAAATTTCCACAGCATTGGATGTACCATAGAACACAATGAAGACAGTCATCAAAAAGTGGAGAAAATATGGGACAACAGTGACATTGCAAAGAACTTGATGTCCCTCCAAAACTGATGAAAAGAGGCTGCCAAGAGACCTACAGCAACACTGAAGGAACTGCAGGAATTTCTAGCAAGTACTAACTGTGTACTACATGTGAAAACAATCTCCCGTAATCTCCATATGTCTGGACTATGGGGTAGGGTTGCATTGCAAGACAGAAGCCTTTTCTTACACAGAAAAACATCCAGGCTCAGCTAAAATTTGCCAAACAATACATCAAGTCTCCCAAAAGCATGAAGGAAAATGTGTTGTGGTCTGATGAGACCAAGGTTGAACTTTTTGGCCACAATTCCAAAAGGTACATTTGGCACAAAAACAAGACTTTGCATTACCAAAAGAATACCATCCCCACTGTGAAGCATGGTGGTAGCAGTATCATGCGTTGGGGTTGCTTTTCTTCCGCTGGAATGGGGCTTTAGTCAAGGTGAAGGGAATTATGAACAGTTCCAAATACCAGTCAAGTCTGACCCAAAACCTTCAGGCATCTGCTAGAAAGCTGAAGATGAAGAGGAATTTCACCTTTCAACATAACAATGTGTCCAAGCATACATCCAAATCAACAAAAGAATGACTTCACCAGAGGAAAATTTAAATTTTGGAATTGCCCAGCCAGAGCCAGACCTAAATCCAATAGAAATTCTGTAGGGTGACCTGAAGAGGGCTGTGCACAAGAGATGCCCTCACAGTCTGACAGATTTGGAGCACTTTTGCAAGGAAGAGTGGGCAAATATTGCCAAGTCATGATGTGCCATGCTGATAGAATCCTACCCAAGAAGACTGAAAGCTGTAATTACAGCAAAAGGTGCTTCAACAAAGTATTAGTTTAAGGGTGTGCACACTTATGCAACCAGCTTATTGTATTTTTTTTATTTTTTTATATTTTTTCTCCTAACAGATTTGTTTTTCAATTGAATTGTACAGGTTATAGGTCACACTAAAGGTGGGAAAAGTTTTGAAATGATTTATTGTGGTCTCATTTTTTTATATCACAAAAACCTGGCATTTTAATAGGTGTATGTACACTTTTTATATCCAATGTATATGCACATTTATACACACACATATATATATATATATATATATATATATATATATATATAGTACATATGACATTTTTATACAAGTATTAATACGATCAAAAATGGTTTTATTTACAGTTACTTCTTCACTTTCTTTGGTGTCATTCTGAGTAAAATTGACATCAAGTAGTTTTTTTCTTTAGAATTCTCCCACCGGTTTAACACAGTCAACAAGCTTCAGTCATTTTCCTCCACTTCTTGCACAACCACATGTGTCTAAACAACATCTAATGGGATTGATGCTGTACAGTAATCCCATTTATTTAATTTCACATTGTTGTTGGTCTTCTTCCTTATCATCTCTACTTACCAACACTGGTCTCTGGTTCAAGTCTCAGGTACTTCTGCTTCTTCTAGTCAGTTCCTGGGCTTTTTGTTTTTTTCTTATTCAAGCATTTTCCTTTTAAACAATGCAAAGAGTTTCACTGGCAAAGTCTGTCTGTGGGTTTTATTATTGTCAGAAGTCTATGAAGCACAGCCTCTTTCACCTTGCTTGTTCACTCTGCTTGCTAAACTTTTTCTTTACTTTATTCTTGGCCTGTTCAGCATCTAAAAATGACTTTGATCCTCCAGGAAAAATGTTGTGAAGACAGATGGATATAGCAACTCAAACCTCATACCTGCCTCATAAGAACCCTGCTTGCCAGAATAAACTTGCTTATCTTTTGCCTAGTGTAGTCATTTTCCATAAACACTCTGGCCTCCCTGATTTTTAATGCTTTTCACTTCTGCCACAGAAAACTGGCAGAAAACTGAAGAAAATGGCATCGGCTGCATCTTTTATACCCATGATGCACTGACGTCAGGGAAGAGGCGACAGCAACCGACGCCGGACCAGGACTTTGGAATTTGGGCCGACTGCGGGTAGCCTGCCAGCAGGATAACCATAGTGTAATGACTGCAACAGTGAATACACTCGAACATTTACATTTATGTTGGGTACACAACTGTACTCTTTAGATATAGATAGGAATATAGTAAAGATTAATTCAGATGTTTTCTGTATTTATTTGAGACTGTCTTGCAATGTTGTTTTAAAATATTCCTGTGATTCTGAACTCTGTAGTTACTGTGTTGCTTGTGTATTGTCTTATTCTTTTATTATTTATTATTAAATATATTTAAACCTATCTTTGTGGCTGATATTTGTGAGACATATTTAAGCTCTGAGAGTGATTGCATATGCATTTGGTGACACTGTACAGGCCACTCCTAAATAGCCTTGGTCTTGGTCACACTTACCATTTAGATAATAGTAACATTACACAGTAGGATTGGTCACCCTTTGTAAGGGGCTTTTAGTAGCTGATAAGTAGGGTTGGTGGCAGTGATAACTAGCTTATAATCTGGGCAGAAAGGAGCATTGCTAGTAAACCTGTGCCAGCCTTCCCCAGGTGTGTGTGCGTGTTTGTATATAAATCAAATTTCAAAGTGTGTGTGTGTCAGCTACTTGAGCAGGGACATGAAGCACTGGCTGGACAGAGAGGGTGCTGGATGTCTTGGTTTGAACCCTCAGCTGAGATCTTAACCCTGTAGCTGTGACAGTGGGGAGTCTTATTGGGGATCTAGAGAAAGAGGGAGAAACCATCCTCCAGACTGACTGTGATCTCTGTGTGCTCTTAAGGCAAATTGTAATTTACTGTGTGTGTACTTGTCATCCTCCCATTGTGTACATTCCTCACTATTGCCAGTGGTGAGGATTGAGGCTTCTTGATTACTGGGCCAGTGTAGGGGCGTCACATGTTGAACCGGGTATGGAATTTCATAGAGAACTGTTGGCTATATTCACTTCCTGTGGTTTAGAAGTCATTAATGTTATAATTAAAAATAATGAGAGAATGTTGTCACTACTGCATAATGAAATTATTAGACCAAATACTATTATACAGAATGATTTACTGTTTAGTGTTGAAGAACACAAGATTAAATACCTCCTTATTTTAAAAGATGTAGATTTTTTGTTGTTGTGTCTTTCGGCTTTTCCCAGTTAGGGGTCGCCACAGCGGAACTCCGGTCCGCTAATGATTGGTAGTTTATTTTTATGTGCCGAGTTACCAACCCTGACGCACAACCTTCAAAGAAGGTACGCCCATAAAAAGATGTAGATAAAATATATAAAATGAAAAAACAAAAGTTGGGTAAACTAGAAAGAGATAGAAAAGATTACACTGAGGACAAAGCTTAAAATCCATAAAAGTGTAAGCAAAATAATTTTCCCAACAGTTATGGTAATAATGGGGTTTAATTAGTGATGGGAAAAATGGGGCTGCCAACAACAACACTGAATTCCAGGATGGTGATATAATTTATGAATTTCAAGACTCTTTAGAATCTCCCCCCTTGAGGAGGTCAGACAGTCTGAAAAACAGGGAGAAAATAGGGAGTTTAGAAAGTCATTACAACAGAGGCAACACATGACCCCCTCAAAGGAAAGGGCAGAAAGGGATGAGGAAGGAATTGATTCCTCATCTTGAATACACTTGGACTGACCCTGGGCCAGAATTGATTAAAATAGTTGGGGTGATTTGTTCACTTAGCCATTTCAACATTTGCAGTTACAGTAGCTTAGAATTAATCCCCACCCATTTTTCTCTTTTTATAAAATGGTTTACTTTTGTACCCACTGGTAAGGCTGAGGTTAGTGAAGTTCTTATTGACTTCAAAGTCTTCCTGTGGAAAATTAATGTAGCCCTTATGTACTGAGACAAAGGCTTCGGAACCTCTAATATATTTAAGAGAAAGAGTATTTATGACCCTCCTTTGCACCCTATCCTGGTGAATTTTGAAAATTAGTTGAACAACACATTAGAAACTACTTAAACAACAGGAAGAAATGCGTTTCCAACATAAACCATAAGAGTAGACCATTATGAAGGAACTGGGATCAAATAAGGAAATTAGGATAATGAAACCTGATAACGATGGAAGGGTAGTCATTATCGACTTTTGCTGCTACATAGCTAAAATGTTAAATTTACTTAATAGTGACTTAAGGTATAGCCAGTTATCCAAGAATGAAATTGTAACAATGTGAGGTGTTGCCAGCTATGCCAGGAGAAGTAGGGCAGTGAATGTGTAACATATGTCAGCACAACTGGCTGGAATTTTGTAAAGAATTATATGTCATTTGTATATCAAACTGATTTGTACAGATGCGTGTGTTGAAAAATGTATTTGTAAAGGTACTTGTGTTAAAAATGTACCAACAGTGTGCCTTGCTAGACAGAAAAAGAAATGCACATGTATTATTTTAACAGTTTAAATGTATATGTGTAAATAGAAGATATTGGAAGAGATGAGGTTAATCTCAAAATTTGAAAATAGTTTGAAATTAAATTACGTGGCTTAGGCAGTAAAGATTGTATCTTACAGTTCTTAATGCAGCCAGAGACAAAACGTCTGTGCTAGGAGGCTTCCTGCATCGTCATTGAGGTGAACTAATTGCTACTCTGGAAGGGTGGAGGTTTGAAATTGTTTTTTGACTTCTAGGAGCTGCATCAGATCTTAGCAAGGCTCTGTGTATGTGTATTATTGACACGTGCTAAATCCTGACAGCTTCTAGCCAAGGGGGGAAGCATGGGAACCAGAAGTTAGATGACCAGATGTATGTGATGTCATTCTGTAATCCATCACTAAAAATAATGTTTAATACTAGGTGAGACTGAAGTCTCAGGGCACACTGTTCTTGGAACCTGACAAGGAAGGACCCCCTTACCTTTGTCATATTGCCTTCCTCTAGTAAGTGTTCAGGGAATAGTAAAATTTAATGAGATTAGTTAAGTACTTTTTTTCTGTGTTTGTGTGAATCTATTCATCTGTGTTATTTTAATATTTCATGTGATTGAAACTCTGGTGTGTATTATAAATAGATTATTTAGTATTTTCATTTTTTTATTATTATTTATTATTAAATACATTTAAACGTTTCATTGTGGATGTTCCTTAAGAGAATATTTTAACCATAGAGAGTACTTGTATCTATTTGGTGACACTGTGGCCACTCCTGGAAGCCTTACTGTATTGACCAAACACTATAATTTGTATTAATATTAATTTCACTCAGTATAATTGGATACCCCTGTAAGAGCCTTAGAGTAGCTGGCTTTGGGGTGTCTGGTGGCAGTGTAATTACGTTATAGTCTGGGCAGAAGAGGGCACAGTAAATCTGTGCCAGCATTTCCTAGGTGTGTGGGTGTCAGCTGCTTGGAGCAGGTACACAAAGCACTGGTTTCACAGAGAGAGCAGTGGAGAACTTGGCTTGGACACTCAGCTGAGGTCTCATCTCTATAGCTGTGCTAGTGGGGAGTCTTACTGGAGACATGGAGGGAGAGTGAGACAGAAACCCAGACCCCGAACGGAGTATGCTCTTAAATAAAATTGTGCTTGATGCAAAGAGCTGCATCTGGAAATACTGGGTGTATCCATTTTTGTTCAAAGTGAATGTCCCTCTACAGTGTCACTGGTGAGGATTCAGGCTCCTTGATTACTGGCCCAGAGTGGGGACATCACAAAAATACTTATGGCATACAGAAAAATAGACTTAATTCTGGAAGACAATTTTCAGCAGGTTATTACTGATAAGAATTTATGTGAATTTCTTTATAACCCTAAACCAATTATTCCTTCCATATTTGGCATACCTAAAATCTATGAGGACTTAAACAACCCACCCCTCAGACCAGTAGTAGCTGCCGCCATCTCTAAGACCTACACTGTGGAAGTATATGTGGACAGAAAACTAAAATGAATTTTAGGACGATGTAACCATATACTAGTGCAGTCCTGTGATTCTTTAGTTAAAATAAAAAAATTGTTACCATCCCCAGACTCTACTGGTGGCCAGCGATGTCCATGATCTGTTTTCTGTTATACTTCATTGAGTAAGGTTGGAATGGTGTGCCAACACTTTAACTGTATGTATGAATATTTGTCCAGTAATGAAATGAGGTTAATTATGGAGATTTTGGAGTTTATTTTGGACAACAACTATGTCTTTTTTGAGGGGGAATATTGTAAGCAAATTAATGTAGTAGCCATGGGAGCTGCCTGTGCCCTCCCCCCTTTGTTAATGAAGTTCTGTATATTGGGAACAGAATTGTGTGTTTAACTCTCCGTTTTTTGCTATGAGGTCCACCTAGGTTTTTGGGTGATATTTTTATCATCCGGAAGGTGTCAAAGGATCTGTTAGATGAATTTGTCCAATACATAAACAGTACCACAGATTTTTTTTTTTTAAATTTCCTTAAAAAATGGACTATATGAAGTTAATTACCTAGATGTGTTAATTAAAGATGTGAAAAACAACCAATTCATATTAAAATTGTATAGAAAAGAAAACTTTACCAAGTCATATTTATACTTTTGTAGTGACCACCCCTTTCACCAAAAAAAGAAGCATTGTCAAAGGACAAATGGTCTGGGTTGCCCATATGACCTCTGATTTAGATGACCTTAAGGATGAACTGCTAGATTTTTTTTTAGAACAGGCATACCTGGAACCTTTAGTTAATGGAATAATAGAAGAAATTTTGGAAGGGAAGGGTATGAAATATATTCCCCTTCTGGGCTTCATCATGAATGTTGGGCAAGTGAATGTACAGGACTTGAACAAAAGTAGGAAGTACAACAAATTAAATGGTGACTGCAGTGAACACCAACCAGGGGAGACAGAATTGAATTATAATAGTTCCCTTATTTTAAAATGTAACCACTACACAAAAGAAGTACACATCATTCATAAGTATTGGTATATTTTTTCAAAGATACCCAATAGATTAGAAGTTTTCTCAAAGCCCCCCCCCCCCCCATATAGCTATAGTAGGGACCAAATATTAAAGACATCACTGAAAGTAAGTTTAAGAAGGACAAAAAGGAAAACTCTTATAATAAGATAAGTGCTTAAAAATGTGGAATGCGCAAGCAATCTAAATTTATTGCAAATTATGCAGAGTTGTAATTTCCTACTATGCATATCCCATTAAAGGTTAGCAATTACTTCAATTATTCCTTAAAGGACGTGTTGTACCTCACCTATTGTCAACATTGTACCTTTTACTATATAGGAAAGACCAAGATATGTTTAAAAATGAGGGTCTATGAACATTATTATGAAACATCCAGACAGGTAGAAACAAATACACTGTACAGGCACTTTAGGGAATGTGAGAGAGGTTTTTGTTTTGTTTTGGGTACTGGAACAAATTGAAGCCAGTTTAAGGGGTCGACAGTGGGAAACATACCTCAAGTACTGAGAGTTAATATGGCAACTGCTCTTGCTCCAGTCTTGAAAATGGGGGCAGCCAAGTTATACTTTCATGACAAGATATGAGGTTGTAATAAGTAAGCGTAGAATCAGGATGGTGATGAGAAGGTTTCTGAGTAAATGTAACACTTATTAAAGAGTACTGTTTTTAAAGGGATTTAACATACATACATAGATATATCTAAAAAAAACTTAGACAAAAAGTTTTGTATTAAATACAAATATACATGTATATATTTTTAAGTTTTTATATCAGTCTACTAAATATAGAAACTGGTATGTTTATTAATTTACATGATTGTATACACAACATATATTTAAAATATATTTAAAGTGGATTCAAAATGTATTTATGTAACAATGTTTATTTCTGTTTGATAGGAAGTGATGTAATAGAACAAACCAGTAACTTTTTTTGTATTTCAAATTGGTATGTTATAAACTGGGTTATATACTACTATTTTTTTATTCTGATAAGGTCTTTCAGAAGACAAAAGTGCTTAATCAATAAATAAGTTGGAACTACATGCAAGGTGCTTTATTCAGAGTTAGCCATTCCTGAGGTATTTCTTTGGTTAACAGCATTTCTGTGCCTCGGCTCCTACTTTATTGGACTACTATTTACCTTTTTTTACTTAGATTTTAATGTTGCTAAATTAATAATATGTAGATATGCTGAGATGCTGCTTTTGTACATTTCTTTTGGTAAATGATTTGTATGGAATCATTGAGCACTGTCATCTGACAAAAAAATTACAGTCATCCATGCTTAATGAGTTATTGTAGTCAAGAACTTCAAAATTTTCAATTAGTTGTCGACCATGTAATTAAAATTAAAAGAGACTGTTTATAGAGGCTGTGATCCTTCATGCTGGAACAATACTTGTGGAAGCCAGAGAAACCTTTTCCTTATTGTTCTCATAATTTCTGTTTGTCTTTCACCTTTCTTATCCCAGATGGGCCATCATGCAGTTTTGTCAAATTATATATAATGGTCATCACACTAAATGGTGAATTGAGTTCCTGACTACCTGCCCTGCTGTCAGCCATTATTTACACACAACTTCGTCCTTAGTTGTTTTTTGACAGATTAGAGTGCATGTCTAATCTGACAATAAGGGGTGATGGGGGTATTCATTCTACTTTTTAAAGCAGCCACATATTTCTCCTTCCTCCATCTCAAAATGCTTGCATATCCATGTTTTTTTTTTTTTTTTTTTTTGCTGCTGCATTGTGTCTTATTTCAAAAGATTTGTTATGCTTAAAGTTAGAACGAAAGAAAGAAATGTATACAATCAGTAACTGAAGAAGTGAATCATTCTCTGTAGAAATACGTTGCCTTATTTTCTAATGATACAAACAAATCTTAAAGCATTCTAAGGGTAATCAACTGTTCCCCTTTCAGCAATACAGTCCTGATTTGGCTATTTCTATTCTGTTTGGAGAGGGGACACAAAACATGGAAAATGTCCTGATACTGTAGAACAAAAGAACAATGTCATTTCATATCACTGTTGTAGTATTCCTTACTAAAGGTATACCAAAGCCTTAGGCTTTTTAAGGCTGCTATCTGTCACAGACATGATCCCCGCTCATGGTGTAGGGCATAAAGGTGATGTAATGATGTTACCTACCTCAGAACTTCTTTGCCACCAGTCTGAACGCCATCTTCGATCATCAGTCTGAATGTGCCTTTGATCTGATGTTGTCCTTCTCATTCTGCTTCACTGATGGGTTTGGATCCGACCACTCAGATCCAACTCTGGCTGCCATTTACCAGACTTAGCTTCCAGGCTCGAGCTCCTCCCTTACCCATGATCCTCTGCCCTTAGCACAACTTCCTCTGATCTCATTTGTCAGCAGAAAGTGCAGATGTGATTCCAGTTCTGTGAGTGTTATTTTCACAGATAAATGATTACTTCAGTTTTTTTCCTCTTAAAACTCTTCAGCTCTTCAAGTTTAATATATATATATATATATATATATATATATATATATATATATATATATATACACAAAATTTCCATCTTCTCTATTAGCATGCAAGTTCATTAAGTCTCTTCTTTTACTCAACCTATCTTCTCCCTTCAGACCTTGGCCTTTCTTTTACTTTTAACAAAAAAAAAAAAACTTTCTTTTTACAGTAGTTTGTTTCTTACAGATGGATAAACTGACAGGATTTAAATGGTGCGCTGAGTGTGAGAGGAAGATTCCACACTGATGCACATGACAGATGTGTTTATTATTTAGGAGTGGCCCACTTGGATTTCCTTTGCAAAATTTGTGAAGGGTTTAATCCATGGGCCATTCAGGAAAGGAAAAATAAGCTAATTTTGAAAGGCCTTCTGGCCCTCCTACTCTTTATCTTCTCCAGGGGCTGAACCCCACTCTAAGGATTCACAGGGTTCCAAGGCTAAGAAGCACTGCCATGAGGACTCTAGAACATCTTTGGAGTCTCCTGAAAAACTAGCAAAAGAGTCAGATCCGAGAATCTCAGCACTGAGATCCATGTTGGCTTCTTCGGACCTGATAGACTTGATGGCTCCGAGCGGGCCTTCTTCGGGATTGGAAGTCTTCTCAGTTGGATCTGACTCCACCATATCACATCTTACCTCTACTGCTTCATTGGCTCCTAAGGGATTGGATCCAGGCACTGGAACAGCTCCTCAGCCCCCTATCCAGAAATTCCTAGATCCGAAGTCTAGGATTTGGTCCATCATATCCATGTCTCTCACAGTGCCTGCAAAGATTCTTCAGACTCCTAGGCATGCATGACTCTCTTCAGTGGTTTCTTTCAGATCCTCTAGAAGCCTATACTATAATGTGCACAAAATGGTCAGGTCCAGATGGAGGTACTTCCAGCTCCATCTCCTTGTGGATCAAAGAGTGTCCCTACCACTTACTTTTCTCCTTCTCTGATTTGAGTAGTGGTTTCAGAGCCCCAGGACTGCAGTTTCCTGAGGGATTCAGGGTCAGATCAGAGGACCTTTGCTTCCTCGATGCCAACTGTGACTTTGACTACCTCTGCTCCGAGATCATTGGATCAGAGTCTGTCTTAGATGTGTGATGTCTTGGCTGTGTCCAAAGGGCTGGATTTGGCTTGGATTTTTTCAGATCTTTCCCTTCCCCTAGGAGCTTTGACCCTCAACAGTGTGGGTTTGGTTCTGTCTGGGAGTCGAGGTTCTGGGGTGCTCCTACCTTAATTGGGACCATCAGTGCAGAGGGAGGAAAGAAGAGTGTTCCCAGGATATTTGGCTTTCTGGGTTTTGGAATATGCCTTCTCTGTGGGTGGAGAACTGGACCCTTTAACTTCTCCTCCTCCCAGTGTTCCTGCTTCGGATCTGGATCTTGAACTGTCCATTTCTGTCCAGGTTCAGCCCACCTCTAGGGACCTTCAGACCCTGCTACCTGAGGTAGCCCCTTCCTCTTCCAACTTCTCCCCTGAATATCCCATGGAGGAGATCGCATGGAAGAGGAATTGCAAGAAGAGGCACTTGGACTCCCAATAGAGTCCTTTACTAATGGTGCAGACTACGATGAAGGAGAAGGTCTCCCAAATCACCATCGAACAATTTCTCCTTTGCAGACATCTTGGAAGTTTTAAAACAAAGAAGTGGCTGGTCATCCCAAAACCCTTCTTCAGAGGAGTCCGTATTCCTAGAGGCCTTCAGGGTGGGCCTGGCTACATCTCGGGTAGTTCCACCGGCAGATGCTCTTATAGATCTTGTTGCCCGTTAGACCTGGAAGGAGCCGGACATCATAGAGCCGTTGCCAAAGCACCCAGACAAAATCCTTTCTCCCATCTGATGATTGAACCTTTTGGAGTAAGGGCATCTGTAACTGTAAGTAAAACAAATTTTTTTCTTAATAGTACTGTTTTTATAGTACATGATTTTCTTTGCATGTTATAAAATGTTTTCTCAGTCGTTTTTGAGTCTAATGGGGACACTGTTGTGGACAGGTGCTCCTGTTTTATTTTTTTTCTTTTTACCTTCTCTTTTTCTCCTTATTCAATTTTGAGAGGTATTAAAAAAAAGGATCTGGTAAAAAGAACATGTCAAAAAAAGTGTGTTTTTTTTCATTCTTGCATGGGGGAAATGACTGGATTAAGGCCCTTAGCTTAATCTAGTATCAAGTTTTAAGAGAAAGCAAGTAAATGAAAAAGAATATTTAATATCATAAGGCTTTTTTTCTAGCAAATAAATGTATGCTTAGTATCAATTTTGTATCTGGTCCTCATGTCTCTATGGAGAGAATCTGATGGCTAGGGGAGGGTAGGTTGGTTGGTTCCTTGAAAGCATTCAAGGGTTTTCCCAGCTGGGAGAGCTATAAAAATAAGACAAACCCAGACAACACTTAGAAGCACAGTCTGCACCATGCATCTTAGCATGGATAATGTTTCTTTTAGGTTAACTCATGTTTGTGAGTGTGGCTGTCAGTTTGGGACATTTGTTCCTATTAGAAGGATACAACTTCAGTATTTGAAAATGTACATAGTTGTGTGTGTGTTAATATTAAGTTAATAGGTTTTAGGAGGGTATTGGGTGTGTTTTTTTTGAGGGCTTTCAATAAAACAAAAAAGTTTTGTAAGATGTGACATAGGCTCAAATGGATATGACAAGAAACAACTGTATAAAAGTTCAACCTGCCAAACAGTGTATGCATGCAGCACAAAAGCTGGAACTAGACATGTAACAAAAATGCTGTTATATATACAGTGTGGGAATAATAACTTTTTTATAGAATGATGCTTTCTGTAATGTCTTTAAATGTCAATGGTCTCACAGACAAATACAAATACAAAAAAAGAGAATAGTGAACTATATTTAAAAATGTAGAGTGCAAATAGCCATGGCACAAGAGACGCACTTCAGAATAACTGAGCATATGAATTTGATGAAGAAAGGTTTTCAGGATGGTTATATAGTGGAATACCTGGGAAAAGGAAAAGGGAGTACTTATATTAATTCCAAGAAGAGCACTAATAGTGATCGAAAAGGATGAAAAGATAATAATGGTAGATTTGCAGTACAGAGAGGCTATTGGCAATGGGGAGGATTACACTGGCATGTATTTATATTCCACCTAAGACTGCTGTAATGAAGCTTAAGAAAATTCTGGGAGAAATAAAAAGCTTTCGGCAAGGAATATTACTTATAGGTGGGGACTGGAATTTGATTTGTAGCAGTAAAGATGTATCTGGGGGGACCCAGAAGGGAAAGTATAACAAACAAAGGTAGACTTTTGAAGAAATTTATAAAATTATTTGGCATGGAAGGATGTGACTTCAGTACTAGGCATTCGGAGTGAATTTACATGTTCCCCAAGAAACAAAAACTGGGCTAGCCTGGACAGATTTTACATTTCACAGGAACATGTATTTAATTAAAAGTCTTGAGACATACCCAATAACCATTTCAGATCATGAGCCAGTAATAACTAAAATAAAAACACAGAGTAATGAAATAAAAATGAGGCATTAGCGCTTTCCCACCTGTCTGTTGAAAAGAGAGGAATTTTAAGGAGTGGGTAGTGGGAATTATTCTGTAGCTGTTAGAGAAGATAGTAATTTCTTCTGAAAATATGGCTAGGGAGTGGGATAAAATTAAAGTGGAATTTAAAAATAGAGTAGAAATAAAAGAAAGGGAGATATGGTTAAGGAGTAACAGGAATTATTTAGAAGGACTGACAAATGTTAAAGTATTGCAGAATAGAGGGCATCTCACAGAACAATAAGAGGAGCAACTGTAGAGTGCCAAAGAGAAAATAAGCGATCACCTTGACAATATGCATGAGTTTAGAAAGATTGCTGTTAAGCAAGTGTTTTTTTATAATAACTCTAGAGCACAAAAACTTGCAGCACAACAACTCAGGCAACAGGAAGTAGAAAGGGCTATCACCAAGCTTAAGGAGCCTATAACAAGGAACATGACAAGAAATCCTGTAGAGGTATTATAAATATTTTGGATATTCTGTCAGTCTGTATAAAGCAGAGAAGTATGGAAATCAAGAAAAGGTACAGATGGAAATGTTTATGGAAGAATTAAATATGGCAAGGTTAGCAGTAGATGAGGCTCAAGCACTAACAATTAGGATAGGAGGAAAGGAGATAAAAATGGTGATGTATAACCAGTCTGCAGGAAAGTCCCCAGGTGTAGATACTGTTCCTGTAGAAGTTTGAAAGCTAGGAGGGAAAAAAAACTGATAAAGATCTAGAAGGTTTTGTTTAACAGTATTTTAAAGGGATAAGTACCAACATCCTGGAATAAAGCATTGGTAGCTGTAACACCTAAAGAGGGTAAAGATCCATCAGATTCAGTTTCATACAGGCCTATTTCAATACTATACCATGATTATAAAGTGTTTATGTCTATAATTGCTAAAAGAGTGGCAAACATGATGCCAAAATTGATAGATATGGATCACTGTGGTTTTGTGGAGGGGAGGCAAACATTTGACAACATTAACAGAACATTGATGATCCAGAGGGAAGCAGAGTGTAAGAAAATGCCACTGTTGTTGGTAGGTCTTGATGCAGAGGAAACATTTGACAGAGTAAGCTGGGACTTTATGAGCACGACAGTGGAAGCATTTGCATTCCATTCCCTAATAAAATTATAAGTTTAATTAGGAGGATATACGAGGGATTGGAGGTGAAAATTAAAATGGGTGGGTACCTCTCTGATAAATTCTGCTTGAGCAGAGGAACTAGGCAGGTGTTTCCTCTTTCCCCTTTGTTATTTGCATTATATTTAGAACCACTGGCAAAGAAAATAAGGGACTCAGAAATTCAAGGATATAATTGGTATGGTACACTGAATCAAGAGAGTTGGTGACAGTTGACATGATACCCCAACCCCATGTAGAAAAATGGGAAAAGAGGGGCTGATGATGAGGATGATGATGAATTGGTAAGGTAGTCAAGAAAAGCTGGCTGTATTGGAAAATATTATTTTATACCTGATAAAACCAGAAGTTAAAACAAAGGCAATAGTGGTAAATTATTTACCCACACACGAATTGGTTCAGCAATATCCATATTTATGGGGACATTATAAAATTAAGTATTTAGGGGTACAGATTAAAATTATTCTGGTGTAACAGCTAAGGATATGTGGGAAGAGACAAAACAAAAGGTAATACAAAATCTGAGAAATTGGAAGCTCTGTTATATCGATATGGATAGTAAGATACAAGCAGTTAAAATGTTTTTAGTCACTTTAGTCTTACACACAGGTCAGGCATATTTTTATCAACCAGAGGAGAAGTTGTGGATAGCAATTAATAATGAGCTGAAGGAATTTACCTGGGAGGGGAAGACATCAAGAGTCAAGTGGGAGAGATTGATTTTTGCAGTAGAACAAGGCAGATTGGGATTACCCGATTTGAAGGGGTATTTAAGAGCTATACAGTTAAGGCTCCTTATACATAGCTCAAGCAGAAACCTGTAATTCAAAGTGGAAAGGGATGATGATGAAACAGTGGGAAGTTCAAAAAACAAGGAAAGACTGGGATTTTGGATGCAGACCATTAAGGAGAATAACAATAATCATACAGAATGTTATATTCATAAAGTAGCAGAAAGTATTCTAAGAACTAAGCCAACACTAGAATTGAGAAAAGAGATTCTGCAGACAGGGTTGACAGCAATTAGGGATACAGACAGTAGGCAAGAGGGGGCTGGAATTATTTGGAGAAAACTGGCAAAGGAACTAAGGTATTGGGAGCAAAGAACTAGAGAGGCAAAGTAATAGAATGGGCAGACACCAAGAATTTATTTGGAATGCAGGTTAGAGATTGCCTTCCCTATCAATGAATGATATCAAAGTATAGCAAAAATGACAAACATGCAGGTATGAGCCAAATATATTTAATAAAAATCTATCAGTAACACCAAAGAAAGCACTCTAGTGCCTTGGCTTAACATAAGCATTATATGGCACTTTAACTCCACAGGGTCTGTATACAGACTGCTGTTGGAAATGTGTTATTTGACTGAATGACATGTTTCTTTAAAATTATTTTTTTAAATAAATCAATGTTAATTGTTTAATGATTGGAGTGGCAACTGTGAGTATTTAAGACTTGGTCTTTTTGCAAGTTAGTACTCCTTGAAGGCTTATGTTAAGCCGAGGCGCTAGAGTGCTTTCTTTGGTGTTACTGATAGATTTTTATTAAATATATTTGGCTCATACCTGCACATTTGTCATTTTTGCTATATTGGCCTGAAGTGTTGTTTTAAGTTCTGGAGCTTTAGAGGTATGGCCAGTGATCCTGCACTTAATTTACCACGTGTATTTAGAGAAGAACTGTCGGATTCATCTCAGCTGACTTTGGATGGTTTCCCGCTTTCTGATACAGAGTGGGAGAAAGGCAGAGGTGATAGACCAGCCAGCAGTAATGAAGGGCTGTCCTTGCAAGTTTGGGAAAGACTGCTCATGGAGACCAGAAGCAAGCATAGTTTGAACCCATTTGCTGATGTGGGTAAGCACTCCACAGTTATTGTTATAGTTATGAAGCCAAAACCTTGTTTTATAAATTAGAGCAGCTACTGAACAAAGAAACATTGACCCACTATAATAAACTCAGCATCCAGATGTATGTTGAACTTGACATAGCTCCGAGGGGGTTGTGGGTAATGAAATTACCTTTTCAGCCATTTAATTTGTCTAACAATGTTGACAAAGCCTTTAGGCAGAGATGGGAGAAGGCGGCACATCTCTATTCACTTGAGTGGGTCAAAATATTTGTGGAACGAGATGAGGTAAAGCTCCTCTCTTTACGTAAAGAAATTAATATTGTTTGCCATGATATTTTACTTTCTCTGGATAAAAAAAGCTTTGAGATGTGTTTGAGCAATATACAAGAAAAGCTGGCCGTGTTTGAAAATAAAATTTGTGAACAGAAATTAAATAGAGAGATACTTGAGGGATTATGATAATGGTACAGCCTTCTCTAAACCTACACAACACCGTCGGGGGTCACATGTTAGCTTTCAAAACCAGGAAATAACAGGAAAGGCAAGAGAAGATGCTTCATTGAGTGACACAAGTAGATATCAGAGTGAACTAGAGGATGAACAGGCTTTTCCAGCCTTACCTGACCTAAAAGATAACCAATATATGTAGCAAACGTTTCGTCAGCAAAGTGGACAGTATTATAACAGAAATGGGAAACAGCAGTTCCAAGAACAAGACTGGGACCAACATAAAGGAGGTAAATTTCAGGGACAATGGAGAAACAACAAAAGGACTAAATGTTATTAATTTAAATTGTAATGATGCCAGTATTGTTCTAAATTTAACTACTAATGTGCTGGATGAACATCTGTGTACAGCTTTACAATGTGTTCTTAAATTTATTCCAACAGTGTTGCCTAGAATACAGTTTTTAAAATTGAACATTTTAAATTGATTAGAAAAATGCATTTGTGGTATTTCTTTCATGTTTATAATTTAGATAGAACTGATAACTGTATGAGAACTGCTGCTAATGAAACGTATGATAGCATAGATGAAAGTAATAGCATATTATCTGATGATTCATTTGTTTCTTGCATTAGTGAATGTAATGCTTATTGCCCAATATATACAACAGATGTTAAAGTTTGCAGTAAGTTCTTACCACCATTTATACATGAAAGTATAAAAAAGTTTCATTCTGTGTTGGATTTTGAAATTGAAATGTTAGGTAACAACTTTGATAAAATGAATATTTGCTATACTTTAACTAAAAATGAATGGGTGGCAGTCAAAACAATTTTCTCAACAAAATAATCTTGTGATAAAACCCTCTGACAAGGGTAATAAAATAGTTATAATGCACCATTCTCAGTATAGTAGGATGTGTTATGAGCTGTTACAAGACAACGAAGTACACAGAATTGTGTCTTATTCTGATATAGTGAAAGCAAAAATAGAATATACTAATTTGATCAATAAAGGGCTGAGACTGGGTTAATGGACAGAACAAGATGTTGAGAAGAAATTGGTAAATGAAGATACTGAGCTAGCATACTTTTATTGCTTACCGAAAGTACATAAAAGTTTAATAAATCCACCTGGAAGACCAATTGTGTCAGCTAGAAAATATTTTTATACAATTTGGGGCTAGTATTGCACAAATGTTCATTGAAAGAAGTTGTTAATCTTCCATCTTATATTAGAGATTCATTTGATTTTTTACAAAAAAGTTAAAGGGATAAGATAGAAAGAAGCCATGTATTTGATAACTATTGATGTAGAGAGTTTGTATACTAATATAAAACATGTTCATGGGATGGAAGCTCTCATCATATTTTCATGTGACAGCCCATTAGCATGTTATACTGTTATACTATGGATTTAGTGAAATTTAGCCTGGAAAATAACTTTTTCTGCTTTGAAGATGCTTTGTACCATCAACAACAAGGCACAGGGATGGGTGCCTCATTTGCACCTCTGTATGCAAATTTGTTTATGGGTAGATTCGAAACAGAATATATATATATATATATATATATATATATATATATATATATATATATATATATATATACACATTCATTTTATAAGAAATATGTAAAATCTTATTTCAGATACATAGATGATTTGATCTTTCTCTGTGAAGGTGGGTTAGAACTGGCGACAGAGTTTGTATCACAATTGCAAATGAGTACGTTTTCTATACAATTTGATGGACTTAGTTATGGAAATAAAATTTAATTTCTTGACATCTCCTTAGAAAGTGTAGTGGGTGAGGAGATTAGGACAAGTTTACATAGAAAATTTGGGGTCGTTAATCAATTTATGATAGGTAATAGTTGTCACCCTAAACACACATTGAATTCCCTACCTTATGGGGAATTTTTAAGGATTTCGGGAATATGCAATAGGGACTATAATTTTGAAGAAGAGTTACAATGTACTATGAATATGTTTATAGAAAGGAAATATGATAGAGAAATAATTGAGAATAGTATAAAGAGAATAAAAAAGTAAGATATGGTAGTAGATATGAAAAACAAGTGTTGGTGCCTTATGGGGATAATCAAGATATTATTAAGGGAACAGAGAAAAATAATTTTTTTTATAGTTATGACCTATAATACTTTGAGTGAGAATGCTATTGAAGTAATCAAATATTATTGGAAATTTTTTCTAGATTTCATGACCTTAATGGATTAGTTGAACAAAATCTGTTTTTTTTTTTCATTTCAGAAAGGGAAGAGTTTAAGACATGTTAGTGCATATTAAGTTTAAAAAAACGGAGGAAAACTTGTTACAAATCCAGCTGAAGAATTGTGCAGCATGTGAATTTGTAGTACATACTTTTAAATCAAATTAATTTTCATACAATAGGAAATTATCAGTGTACTACTGAGAGGGTAGTTTATGCCATAAAGTGTAAGTGTGACAAGTATTATACAGGTCAAACTAAACACATATTTAAAAATAGATTAACAGAACATTTGAGAGACATAAGCCAAGAAAAACTGGAAAGTCCGTTGGCACAACATTTCAAACATTTTCATAATAATAGTCCTGTTGGTTTAAAAGCCATGATTTTAGAACAAATAATAAGAGATAGGAATAGTGAATCAGTTAGAAAAAATGTATTATATAAGGAAACACTGTTTATTTTAAAATATGGCACTTTAACTCCACATGGTCTGAATATAGACTGCTGCTGGAAATTTGTTATTTGATTGAATGACATGTTTCTTTAAAATTAATTTTTTAAATAAATTGATGTTACTTGTTTAATTAATGATTGGAGTTGCAACTCTGAGTATTTAAGACCTGGTCTTTTTGCAAGTTAGTAATCCTTGAAGGCTTATGTTAAGCCGAGGCGCTAGAGTGCTTTCTTTGGTGTTACTGATAGATTTTTATTAAATATATTTGGCTCATACCTGCACGTTTGTCATTTTTGCTTTATTGGCCTGACGTGTTGTTTTAAGATATCAGAGTATAGGCAAAGAGAAAGAAATAGAGGTGTCTTAAAAGAAAGACCAGCACTGGTAGAGTTTTTAGTACAATCTAGAACAGAAGCTGCTGTTAAAAAAGGAATAATTAGTAGAGCATATAAAATATTACATGGTAACTATAAGAACAATCAGAGGAGGTAAGAAAGGATTCGGAAGAGAGATTGGATAAACAGTAAACAATGGGTGGATATATGTATATCTTCCAAATATGCAACAGAATCTAGAAGCTTTAGGATTTTTGCTTGGATATTTTTACATAGATATTTTTTATACCTCAGGTAGGCAGCAAATGTTGGAGGTGTGATAGGGAAGAAAGAGGCAATTGGAAACATATTTTCTGGGAGTGGAATAAGTTGGCAGACTTTAAAGATTTCCTGCAGACTGCTCTGTTGGAGATACTAGGTGAGCAAATTGGTGTAACTAGGGGAATGGTTTTCCTGAGCTATGATACAGAATTGGAATTGTCTAGACATAGTAAGGCCTTGCTGAGTCTAATTATGGTGGCTGCCAAAAAGTAATTACTAGAAAATGGAAATCAGTATCTAAACTGACTGTACTGGAAGTAGTGAATATAGTAACAGAGATAAAGCAACTGGAGTTGGAATCTTTAGAAAAAGGGTAGGAGCAAGTTACAGAGGAAAAATGGGAATTGTGGAAACAATACATCCAGGGGAGGAAAGAGGTTTAAAAGAAGAAAGGTTTTGAGTGAGGTATGTAATGTTTGACAACAATTAGGTAAATTATAAGTGATTTATAATGTTTGAAGCTAGGATTATGTCAATATGGTTTGTTTTCATTTATATAAATGTAGGATTGCTCATGTTGCTTATGTTGCAAGTGATAATTTAATAAAGATGTTCTTTGTTTAAAAAATATATATACTGAAGGTTCCTTCATTTTGAATGCTGTCTCTTCAGACCCCTTTTCCCTATTCTTCTACCTCAGGCTTTTCTAGTTTGTATGGATCTCCAAGGATGCCTATCTTCACATTCATTCCCATTTCAGGAAATATTTGCATTTCTCTGTGTTTTCCTTGCATTTTCATTTCTCTGCTTTACCCTTTGGCCTCTTTACTTGACCCATGGGTCTTCACCAAATGCTTTGCTCCTGTGATTGCCTTTTGCAGGATGAGGGGGATACAAATATTTCCTTAACTGGACAACTTGCTCATTCAGTCTTCCTCTCCAGAGATCCTGGTTCAGCACCTCTGCTATGCTGCTTGCCTCTTGCAAAGCCTGTAGTTTGCGGTAAATTTACAGAAATCCTTCCTGACTCCTTCTCTGGATCATGTTTTTCTCAGGTGCAAGCTCCAGACCACCATCCAAGGCTCTGACTCTAATTGCCTTTTTTCATCCCTTCTTTCTCGGATTTTAGTTACGGCCAGGGAGTTTCTAAGGGCTCTGGGTTATGTTGCTACCACCATAACTATACTTCCTCTAGCCAGGCTCCATATGAGGAAACTACAGTGGTTCCTAAAGTCAGTATGGCTTCAACATTCTCATCCTTTAGACTTTCTGGTTCCTCCTCTTCCATGCCTCTACCTAGAGCTTCACTGGTTCATCAGCACTCTCAACCCAGGGGTTCCTTTTCAGCCCCAGTCCCTTCTCAGGAACTTTTTTCAGATGACTCAGACATGGGGTGGGGAGCTTCTTTCAGCCCTCTGAAATTTCTGGGCCTTTGGTCCATCCGTCAGAGGGTGGACCATATCGACATCAAGGAGATGAGAGCTTTCCTTCTTGCTCTTCAGGCCTTCCATACTCTGTTGCTTCCAGGGCCCCTCAAAATGTTTACAGACAATACCACAGTGATGTGGTACATCAACAAGCAAGGGTGGATATGATCTTACCTCCCGTGCATACTAGCTCTTCAGGTTTGGGATCTGTCTGTCCAGTATCAGGTGACTGTTCAAGCTGTTTATATTTCTTCCAAACAGAACATTGTGGCAGACTGTCTGAGCAAGTCCATAACAGAGACTCAGAAGTGGATGCTTCACACATATGTGTTCCTGGTCATTGTCCACCAGTGGGATACTCTTCAGGTAGATCTTTTTGCCTCCCTTCTGAAGAGACATCATCTTCTCTTTTGCATCAGTGTCTCAAGTCCTCTGGCATGGAAGATGGATGACCCTCTCTTTTTCTTAGAAGGGGATGTTTCTCTACACCTTCCCTGCCCTTCTTCTCATACCAAGGGTCCTGGTCAAAATAGAACAGGACTCCCCCAGAAGTTTTTTTGGTGACTTCCCTTGGCCCAAACAGCACTGGTTCCCTCTTTATTTGCACCTGGCCAAGGGCAGTCACCACAGGTTACTTACTCACACAAGACAAGGGGTCTCTCATCCATCTTCACTTGTCCACTCTTCAACTGACACTGTGGTTGATAGGGACTTTGATCCCTTTTAGGCACCTTTTTTCTGAGGGCGGGCTATGGTTTCTGCAGCAGGCCAGAAAACCCACTACCAGGAAATCTCATTTGTCCAAATGGAAGAGATTTTTTTATCTGGTGTCTTTCTCGTAACCAGGATCTACTTTCTGTTCCTTTGGTTTTCTCTTATTTGAGTGAATTGCTCCATGCTGGGTTGGCATACTCTTCAGTTAAAACTCACCTTTCAGCTCTTTCTGCTTGTCTGCCTTGGACACCTCCTTTGGCTTCTAGGTTTGATGTCAAATAGTTTCTTCAAGGCGTCCTTGATATTAGACCTCCCAGGAAGCCTAATCCTCCTTCCTGGGACCTTAATTTTGTTCTTGAAAAATTGACGCAGGCTGCTTTTGAACCCACAACTTTGGCTTCTTTGCAGCTTTGTACATGGCAGATTGTTCTTCTTTTGGCCCTTACTTCAGCTAAATGGGTGTCTGATCTTCAGGCCCTTATGACTGTCCCTCCTTTTTTAGTTTTCATAAGGACATCATGTCTCATCGTACTAATCCTTGCTTTATGCCCAAGGTGATTAATGCATTGTCTTTCAATCAGTCTATTAGTTTGCCCACTTTTTTCCCTTCTCCACAATCTGCCTATGATAAGGTTCTTCATACCTTGGATAGTACATAGGCAGATCAGATATTATTTGGATAAGACTAAGGCCATTTGCAAGTCTGAGCAACTTTTTGTTTACTTTCATCATAGATCTCTAGATTTGGCTGTTTCTGAGCAAACAGTTTCTTCATGGAGGCATTTCTTTTGTTCCTCCTTTCATAGGAATGGCCTTTCTACTTCTATAAACGTTCATTCTACCAGGGCTGTAGTTTCATCTGGTGCCTTTTTCAAAGGACTGGATACCAGTTCCATCCTTGAGGCTGCTACTTGGACTTCTGTCCATACTTTTAGTAAATATTACAAGATGAATGTGGTTTCCAGGGCTAGAGCTGGATTTGCCAGGGTTATGCTGCATGGCTTTCTTGAGAGCCCTGCTCCCATGTTTCCTCTTGAGCTTTTGCACTCTCCCTTTATTAAGGAATACTGCAACAGTGATATGGAAGGACATAGTACAGTTGTGTAATATATTGCCTTAACAGTAGATGCCCTTCCCTTCCCTTCACTGTAAGTATTCACCCTCTTCCCTTCTCACCCTTCTCTTTCTACTCCTTTTTCTTTTTACTTTCAGGGTGCATATGTTCCTCCATTTCTTCTTGGAATTTTGTGCCTCCTGTGGCTTTTCAGTTCTGAGGAAGGTTTTTGTATGTCACTTTTATGCCCTACACCATGAGCGGGGAGCATATGTGTGATGTACGACGCCCTTAAAAAAAACCTAAGGCTTTGGTATACTGGCCAGATGTTGGGCTGCCCCTGGCAGGGGATCCCTTTAGTGAGGAGTACTGCAACAGTGAAGGGAAGGACATCTATTGTTATGGTAAGATTTTACACAATGGTACTTTTTTGTGCGTGTGTCTGTGCACGTGTGTGTGTGCATGAATATATGTATATTTTTCTGTTTGCAGAGAACTTATACAATGTTTCAAAACTGCAGTGTTATGTAAAATAACCAGAGCTGAAATGCCACTGCCGAGACACATCATTGGTAATGAAGTGAATATTAATATTTAGTACAAGATTAAATTGTGAGTTATTTTGAGACATCTCACAGTTCTGTAAGGAGTGTTCTTGAAAAGATGGCAAACCTTACTGAGATGGAAGAAGATGCCCCTACATTATTACATTATGATAATGGACACAAACCATGCTGGCAGGATAGAGCATTCCCCATTGAAACAAATGGGAGAGAATTTTACATCTTTGTAGTTACTATTGATAACATGCTAGAAGTTAGGGAGGGGCATAGTTTTCATTAATTGTGTGCAGTTAAAGTCTGCACTTCGTAATCTGTAGCTCACCTTGGAAATTAACTAAGAAGGCTGTAGAGTTCATTTCAATGGGACGCACATCTGGACTATCACTACATCATTGCAATGCTTCAGGGGCATATTCTTCCATGTTCTACATCTCTTGTTAAGCCACTGTAGTGTCTAGTTTGAGTAAACCATTGGAAAATAGGGAGGAAAAGGCATATTTCTGTTACGTCAGATGCTTCTCAACTGTTAGGTGTGGATTGCTCTGAATGGCCTCTAAGTGAACCAAATTACTTTTGCAGTTATTATTTCCTTTGAAGGTTCACCGTAGAAACCTTTATTACATAAACTGATGCTTAACTGAGCTGAGAAGTACTGGAAACCAACGGTATCTGCATGTTGTGATTTTGCCCTTCCCCCTCAAGGTGCGATAATCTCAAAGTTATGTATAAATAGTAGGTGAGTGCAGGTGGTACAGTTCCCTGCATGGAGCACATGTGGGAGCGATAAAATATTTTTTCCATTTTTCTTCTTTCTTCACTGAAATTTGCAGTCAGTGAAAAAATGATAAGAAAGGTTGCATTTTTATGTTCTCCACCTTTTATGAAATTGACACACACCCAGTTACTTTCACTGTGTCAACTGCCCAACCTAGTCTGAAGCAGGCAACTTTTCTTGTTTTTGCAACTAGTAACCAATAAAGTTTTTTCGCCAAGTAGTATGTTACCTTATAAACTTTATAGATTGATTGTTGCAGGGTATTACTGAACAGATAATAATATTTTATAGCACTGAACATTCAATTTCTTACATTTTTATCCGACTCTTGCAGTTATCAAGCTCTTTCCTGACCTCCTGGAAAATCATGACCATCTTCCAATGAAAGGAGGTTATTTGCTGCTAAGGTCCTTCTATACAGCTATGATTCCAGCTAGACTGCACGCAGATATTTTGGTGGGCTAGTGCTCCCCAGTGTCCATAGTTACAAGTGCTTCAGTTTTGGGGCTTCCCTGAAATGGAGCTATTGCAGCAGACCTCAGTTAGCACATTCCCCTCATGATAGGTGAACTAGCTTTGGGCACTCAGTCCCATGCTTTCCTGACGGTCTGTTTCATCTTCCAGGCCATTAAATGAAATCAAGTCATCTGTGTTGTAATCAGGTTGAAAACCCGTATTCCATGCTGCTGACAGTGGAGTTTGTACTTGCTAATGTAATTTTTTAACTACTTTTGCAGAATGGGCTGTATAAAATTTGCAAAAAAATGTAATGTCCAACACAAACGTTATTGTTCTTTATAACTTTGAAAGAAAATGTTTTACATGTACTTCAGATGACATTATCATCCATCTCACTTAACCATTAAATTAAAGCTAACTTTTATTATTATTACTATTAATATAGTAGTTTGAATACATACTATATATGAGCAGATGGTGTGCAGCACATATTGCAGTCATACATTTAGTAACAAAGGAATTACTGAAACAAATATAATGCAGATATAATGGAAAAGTTCAGTATCTTTTCTAGAAGTAGGCAGCTCATGAATTTGTCTTAGTTCAGCACTTTATTCTGTCTGCCCAAGAAAATATTAGTACTCTAAATGTTATGAATGTATCTTTCAGATTATTAAAATGTTTTGTCTGAATATTATTGCAAGATTTTATTTGTATTGCTCACAAGGTAGTTGGACATTTGTGTATTAGTACCTTTTTTGATACCACTGTTTTTGTCTTTCTCTTTCTCTCTCTATCTCTCTGTTTACTTGCAGTCAGGAGAACAATGTTGATGAAACAGAAATCCTTTGAGCAAGTTATTTTCAGCATATTGCAGGGGTGCAGTAGAGACTAGCAAGAGTTTCCCCCCCTAAACAGCATCAGAAATGTATATGCCTTAGGGAGTCACTAAACAGAATTGCATTCTTACTTTTGACAGTCCATCATTATGGTTTTGCATTGGGTGTAAAAGTTTTCACTCTTGATTTTTCCACCCTCAGGGAAAAAAAAAGATCCCATGTTCCTAACAGACCTTTCTTTATTTTGTGGAATAAATGGATATTAAATCCCTAATATCTTAATAACTTAAAATGTGCTGTTTTTCTCTGTAACCTCATTTGTCAACCATCTTGTATTACTTGTAGATACTAAGGTTGCTACATTTTCAAGCAGCAAATAATATCAGTATGACTAATTTGTGTCTGTGTATGCTGCTCTTCTTTGAAGATGGATCATGTCTGACAAAGGGTTAGATTGACCAGCCCTCCTGCCTAGTTAACAAATTGAAATAAATCAATAAACAGAGAGCTTATTTAAATTTTATGAAGAATAAGAATATCTTCCTTGTAGAACTTATCTTTTATCATAGTGTTCTAGTTGTAATGTCATTGTGTTTTGCAATATTTAAATGAGTCATGGAAAATATTTCTGTGATAAAAGGACAGCAGCTAGGGTGCCTTCTGTGTGGAGTCTGCATGTCCTCCCTGTGTTCACATAGGTTTCCTCTTGGGTGCTTCCGATTCCTCCCACACTCCAACCACATGCAGTAGGTGGATTAGGCATACTAAATTGGTCATAGGAGTGAGTGTGTGGTGTGGAAGAGCTAACGCTGCAGAGCTAGCCACCCGGTGGTGTTAACCTTGGCTCTAGATGATTGTCACTGTTGAAGTGACACTCTGACCCCATGTGTAAAAATTGTAAAAAGGGGTCGTGGATGGATATGCATTTTTTTCTGTGCTTTTCTGTCAAAATTTAGACTATTAGTTAAAGTATAGTAATTTCCAGTGGCTGACATTAGCTGTCTTAGTATAGGAGTGGAGAAATAAAACAGCATTGTGTGTTGGACTAGTAACTAGTTGAGTTTAAGACTGTGGTGCACAATAGGTTTGTAAATTATTAGCATATTACTTTTTAAACTAGTTAGTAGTACTAGGATGGCATCTGATAAAAAAAATTCAACACAGGAAAGTATGTGGAAATTAAAATGTAGTTAACTAAGTAGGCTTTCACCAAGGTCTCTGGTTTCTTTTCAGGTTTCAGATACATGGATGTCCTTCAAGGATGCATCTGCAGTCCTAACAAATGGGTTGTCCTGCCTCAGGCAGCCCTTCGGTCGGCCGGATTCCAAAGCCTGGGTCTGGCCTCGGCTGATGTCGCACTTCACCCGACGTCATAGCTGCTGTCAATTGGGTATAAAGGCATCAGCCGACGCCATTTTCCTCAGTCTTTCTTGCCGCGTGGCGCCCGAAGCAGAAGCTGTTCGCAAGTGCCGGTCGGTCAGAACCAGAGATTGCTACTACCGAAGACTTCTAAAAAGCTAAGTACCCGTTGGGGACTCTTTCTTGCCTCAGCCGATGTCAGAAAAAGTGAATAACTGTTTAACTTGTGGGAAACAAATACCTCATAAAGATTTCCACTCTTACTGCCTACCTTGTTTAGGCCCAGACCACGACGTAGCAGCTTGTCTAGCCTGTGCTTCCTTCAACCGACGGACACTTAGACGTCGGTCGGAGTTTGCAGAGGAGTTTTTCGGCTCCGCTTTTGCTTACAACATGCCGTCAGAGACTCCGACTTCACAATTAGCTAAAAAGCGTAAGGAAAAGGACCGACACTCGCGGTCCGCGGTTTCGGCCGAAACCGCGGTTAAGCCAACCGCGAGTGTCTCGGTTTCGGCTGAAACTGAGTCCACGGTTCTTCCTTTGGCCGAAAGCATACCTCCTACAGCCGAGGCCTCATCCAGCATGGCTGCATCTGCTACTGAAATTCCACCTGCTCTTACAGGTTCTCAGGATTTATCAGATACTATCCCTTTAGATATATGTACTCCTGCACGTGGAGCTGCTAGACCCCCTGCATCCATGTCAATTAAGGCTTTTTCCAGGGCTAAAGCAGCTAAATCTTCAAAGACCGTGCCTGCTAAAACCCCCTCTCACAGGCCTAGCTCTAGTACTCAAATGCTTAGTCTAGCAGAGGATCTCATTTCTTTGATCAGGGGATCCTAGTCTCACCCTGACAGGGCCTCTCAACCCCCTCCAGAGAAGAGGCCTAGAGCAGAGCCCCCTGAGCCAGTTTCTACAGATTACTCCTCTGATGATTCAGAAAATACTAATCCTCCAGAAGGCCCTTATTCTCCATATGAGGACTCTGATGCAGAAGACTCCATCCCTTCTGCCTCTCCTCCTGAGGAATTTTCTTTTGGGGAAACCTTGCATGCTATGAGAGAACAATTTCAATGGCAGGGCCAGGATTTTTCAGACTCTAGGAAAAGGCTTAGGACCTTTTACATTTGCCACAGCATAGGCCTTTAGCCATTCCTCCAGTACTTACAGTTGTGGATGATGCATTTAATGATGCTTGTACTGCCCCTGACTCTCTTCCTCCGGCCCCTGCTAAGCCCGACAGATACTACAGGGTTCGGACACACATTATCACTTGTATAAGGCTCCTATTGCAGATCCTGAAACTATTTCACAGGGCCCCAAAGCTGTAGCAGCTGCCTCTGCCAAAACCCCCCTCCCCTCTGAAAGAGAATCTAGGGCATTAGAGATGGGGTAAAAAGTTTATACTTCTGCTACTCTTTCGCTAGGGCCTTAAACTGTCAATTCCACATGATTCAGTATCAGGAATTTCTGTTAGATCAGCTAACTAAAAAACTGTCCTCGCCTGAACCTTTAGACCGTAAGTCCCTTCAGGATTTAGTACATAACACTCAGCAGGTCAGTAATCATTCCTTAAAATGCGGCTATGATGCACTGGAGGCTTCCTTTAGATCAGCTATGACTGGTACAGTGATCAGAAGGCATGCATGGTTAAAAGAGCAATCCTTACCAGACCATGTAAAGTCAAAACTTCTAGATGCTCCCATGGAAAAACACAGTTTGTTTGGCTCCCCTGCACAGCAAGTGTTGAAGAAGGTGGAAGAAAAAGCGAAATCTGTCCAGACAGTCAAGGATTTCTTACAGGTCCAGCCTCCGAGGTTTAGTAGGAACTGGCCTTCCAAGAATTGGTCCTTTCCAGACACCACCAGAACACAGAGAGGCAGAAATAGGCACACAAGAGGCAGAGGTCAATCCAGAGGTGCCTACAGGGGACGTCAGTGGCAGCCTAACAACTAGAGAAGTACTGCCACAGATCCAGCCACTACCACTTCCACAGGACAATCACAGTGACTTGGCTCTGAAACCGCCTACCAGGGAACAACTACAAGCACCCTTAGGCGGAAAACTAGCCTTATTTTCAGTAAACTGGCATTACATTACAGGAGACAAATGGATTTTACAGACAATAGACAAAGGCTACAGGTTTCACTTCCATACTCTACCAAGGAAGAGAGGAATGCCAAACCTACCTCCAAACCAAAAGACAAACGCTCTACAACAAATAGACCACTTACTAAGGATGAGAGCTATAGAAAAGGTACCGGCTATGGAACAAGGACAAGGATTTTATTCTAGACTTTTCCTGGTACCAAGAAAGGAAAACCAATGGAGACCTATCCTCGACCTGTCCGCTCTGAACACATATCTCATTGTTCCAAAATTCAAGATGCTGACCCTACAGCAACTTCTTCCCATGCTGGGCAAGGAGTCTTGGCTGGTGACTCTAGATCTAGATCTCAAGGAGGCATACCTGCACATCCCCATATGACCAAATTGCAGAAGATACCTCAGATTTCTTGCAGGATCAGAGCATTATCAATTCTCAGCATTGCCTTTTGGCTTATCTACTGCGCCCAGAGTATTCACAAAATGCCTGGCTTCAGTAATTGCTCATTGCAGGCTCCAGGGAATTCAAATTTATCCATACCTGGACGACTGCCTGTTACAAGCGGACAACAAAAACAAATTAACAAAAGATTTGAGAAAGGTTATTCACCTATTGCAAGCCCTGGGATACACAGTCAACACAAAAAAGTCAAGGCTGATACCATCCCAAAGGATAACTTTCTTGGGTGCAGAACTGGACACATAAAACCAAATGGCATTCCTCACAGCAGAAAAACAGAAGCAACTACCACTCTATTTCATGGCATTAACAACGCAGAACCAGCTTACAGCAAGAAAAATCCTGCAAGCCCTGGGTTACATGGCATCCTGCATAATATTGATTCCACATGCCAGACTGCATATGAGGAAGTTGCAATGGTACCTAAGGAATTTATGGTCTCAGCACAAGCACAGCCTAGAAACCCAAATTCCAATAATTCCATGCCTGAAGCAAGAATTCCAGTGGTGGGCCCAGGCCTGTCAATTGAACAAAGGACTGCCCTTCCACAGGCCTCACCCAAGCCAGACTATCACCACGGACGCCTCAGACCTCGGTTGGGGGGCACACATGGTGGACAAGTGCATACAAGGCTTATGGACTCAAGACCAGCTGAACCTACACATAAATCAAAAAGAGATGCTGGCAGTAAAGCAGGCAATTCAGACATTCAGACCATTTCTTCAACAGGGTCATTTGCTGATAAGGATGGACAACACCACAGTTATGTGGTATATCAACAAACAGGGAGGCACACATTCATACCCTCTATGCCGGATGGCAATGGACCTCTGGAATGTGACCCTGAACCTCAACATTCAGCTCCAGGCCATATTTGTGCCAGGAAAAGAAAATATACTAGCAGACATCTTAAGCAGAACTACCACGGATGCCCACGAATGGATGCTGCATCCAGACATCTTCAAATCCATCACAAAGAAATGGGGACTACCAGAAATAGACCTGTTCGCATCCCCACACAACCACCAATTGGAAAAATTCTGCACAAGGACATACCACCCACTTGCTTGGAAGGTGGACTCCCTATCCTTCAGTTGGGAAAACCTGACAGCATATGCATTCCCACCTCTTCCTTTGATGCACAAAGTGCTACTGAAGATCAAAGAAGATCACCCAAGGATCATCCTGATAGCTCCAGACTGGCCGAGGCAACATTGGTACCGCTACTGAGGAGTATGTCTCGGGAACACGCATGGCCTCTACCCTAGTTCCTCTACTGCTAACACAGAACAACTTCAAAATCCTGCATCCAAACTTGAAAACACTGCAGCTAGCTGCTTGGAACATTACATAAGACAAAATAACCCAGATTTATCTCAAAGGGTTAAAGACATTATCTTGGAGGCTCGCAGACCCTCAACAAGGAAAACTTATTCAGCAAAATGGAAAAGATATCTCATTTGGAGTGCCACAAAAGGAGTAGATGCATCATTAGCAAACATAGCTAACATCCTGGAATATTTAGCAGAGCTTTTCCACAATGGCCTGTCTTACTCCTCCATTAAGATCCATGCATCAGCAATTTCAGCAGAATACAACATGGATCCTCCAGTCTTTTCTCAACCTCTACTCAGGCAGTTTCTGAGAGGAATTAAAAATGTAAAGTCACCAAGGAAACCACCATTGCCTACATGGGACTTGAACTTTGTGTTAGGAAAAGTTGACACTCCCCCCTTTTGAACCAGCAGCAACAGCAGAATTACAGTACTTATCTTGGAAAACTGCTTTCCTGCTTGCAATCACTTCAGCAAGAAGGGTTTCTGAATTACAGGCATTAATGGCAGTACAGCCCTTCCTTATCTTCCATCAGGATAGAGTGTCCGTGAGAACTAATCCTACTTTTATGCCAAAGGTGGTCTCCAGGGTATCATTAAACCAAGCAATCCACCTACCAACATTCTTCCCCAACCCACAGAACAGGGGGGAAAGACTACTGCATACCTTGGATGTGCACAGACAATTGCGCTACTACCTGGACAGAACCAAAAACAATAGAAAAACTGACCAGCTTCTGGTAGCATATGCAACAGGAATGGAAGGAAAAGCAATTTCAAAACAGACAATCTCAAAATGGATAGGAAATTGCATTAGATTTTGTTACTCTTTTCATGGAAAGGCAACTCCAGAAAACATCAGACCTCACTCCACAAGGGCTACAGCCACTACTACAGCTTTCTTATGAGGAGTGGCTACCAAAGACATTTTAGAGGCTGCTACTTGGAGCTCCATGCATACATTTGCCAAGCATTATAATCTACCTTTATACTCCAGATCCCGAGCAGGTTTTGCCACTGCTGTTTTGCAGGGGATCTTAACTACACCATAAGCTCTTAGTGCCTCCTCCCCCAGTTTGGCTATGGTATTCTACCCATTTGTTAGGACTGCAGATGCATCCTTGAAGGACATAGTACAGTTTTGTACCTACCATAAATGTAGATGTCCGAGAGGTATGCATCTGCAGTCAGGATTACCCACCCTCCTTCCCCTCTGTGGTACTCCTAGGGTATTTGCCCATCTTGTAGCTATCTGGGGGAGTCTATTATGGTGTATTTGTTTGTATATATGTATATACATGTTTATTTTTATTTGCTCTCTACTGTTTGGAATCATTTGCATTTATCCAAATTTAGCCTTCCTAGAGGGCACCTGGCATCTGGGGCAAGAAACACTGAGGAAAATGGCGTCGGCTGATGCCTTTATACCCAATTGACAGCAGCTATGACGTCGGGTGAAGTGCGACATCAGCCGAGGCCAGACCCAGACTTTGGAATCCGGCCGACCGAAGGGCTGCCTGAGGCAGGACAACCCATTTGTTAGGACTGCAGATGCATACCTCTCAGACATCTACATTTATGGTAGGTACAAAACTGTACTTTTTGTTATTCATTTGTCATTTGTTAACTGGGATAGTGCATGTTTCAGGCCACGGGACAGCAGTCACAGCATACAGCGATTTCATGCAGCAGGAAATAAGACAAGTTCAAACAAAGACATGCATCTTTAATGTAAATAATTTACAATATGTTGTTAGTGTTCATACAGCAGGAAGTAAATGGCATGCATTCAAACAAAAATATGGTAACAGGTGAACTGGTCATCTCCCAGGTTGCCCATAGTTGTGTGTGTGTCTGTGTATTCTGCACTGGGCTGTTATCCAGTCCAAGACCGTTTCCCTGATGTATGCCCCTTGCTAGGATAGGATCTGGCTCCCTCTTAACCCTGAGTAAGATTAATCAGGTCTCAGAAAATGAATAACTGACTGTTATATATGTCTATAGGTATACACAGTCCAGTGATTGGTTTGGGGCTAGATGAGAGCTTCAGCTGGTTGAAGTCCAGTTGAAACCGAAGAATCTACTCCAAGCTTACAAAGATTATTTATTGCATTGCTTGAGATATAGAAATGGAAATGATGTTTTCATTACTGACATGAAAGTTGGAAAGTACTGCAGAGTATTTCAACTTTCAGTTGAAACTAAGCCTCTCAGAGGTGGGGTACTCCATCTGTATTGCAGACAACTGTCCATTTAGTAAACTGCTAGCAGCATTAATATAGTACACTGAACTTGGTGGTTATAGCCCTGCAAAACAGATAAGCAAGTAGGATGTGCACTTTATGTAAGTCCTACATTTCAGGAACCTTTAGTCCGGGATTAAATCACAGTAATGGGTATGGGGGCTGCTAATGAGCACACAACGCTAGTTCAGATACAGGCCAGAAGTGATAAGTATCAAACCTTCAATGTTCAGCTTTTGACAGAAAGTTTATGGTCCGGCAGGCTGGAAAATGCAATTATCTAATGACACTGATGGGCCTTCCTACACAGTCATGTACAATCACTTTCTTTCCAAAAATACAGACTATAAATGCATATCTTTACATTCTACTTGTACATGAAGTTTTATAAGTGCACTAAGTCATGTCAGGGATCTGTAATTATAACCAGTTATTGCACTTCTTAGCTTTAGTGAGTGCCACTTTTCTGCCTCGCATGTCAAGCAGCACACCTGAGGCATGCAATTATTTGCATGCAATTACACACCCTGCTGCGTCTTACTGCTTTCAAGAGTAAGTGATTGTCCTTATAAAGACTATTTTCTGCAAGAAGTTTATGGATCATTCTGTTGTGTGGACAGCTGACTGATTTTGATTGCTCACAAAGGCTGTTGTGAATAACAGAGCATTTTCCCTTTTTCAGTGACTGGATGCAAGTTTTGCTGAAATTATAACATAACTTTACTGCTTAGAACATATAGTAGTTGAAGAAGAATTCTTCTGCCTTTATCTTTCTGGCTTCAACAAAAGTTTGATGTTCCTTTTATGGACAGCCAAGGTACCTGCATCAGGCATTAAATATTTTAGCTGATTAAAATTTTAGCTGAATTTTTTTTATCTTAATTGATGCACAGACCTGTTACATGGCGTGCTGATATTTTGGCAGCCTCAGAGGCGTGTATGTTCAACCACTTTTTGTCCGCACCCTCTGATTTGCATGTTTGTGTGAGTGCTACAGCCCTGCCTGCACATTAATGTCTGGTGTGCTATGCATTCCTGGACAGGGCACTCTACTCTGCCACAGACAATTCAGACCCAGGTCTTTTAGTTGGTTAAGTGTCCTAAGAGTTACTGATCACTCTCTATAGGTGTTCTGCTACTAACTTCACAAGACTTTGAGCCATGCATGGCATGCAGTTCTTGTTTCGTGCAATAGTGAGCACTTTGAAAAATGTCATTCATGACAGTACATGGTTTAACAATTCTGCTGCCTTCATCCAGACAGTGTGACGAATCTTCTGTTTTTGTAACTATGCATCCTCCCAGAGTGACTGCATTTTAATTTGTCATGTGCCACTCAGCTGTACCATTACTACAGGCATGTGCTGCTGCTGTATCTATTTTTGAGATTTGCCTCTGAATCAGACATGTCTTGCAGAACCAAAGATATGAACTATAGAATGAGTTTTTTATGTATGGTATTTCTTTAGTGCTTGTTTCTGCACAATGATCATTCAGGTTGTAGAAATGATGGGTCCCCCACAGATTCTGGAGAAGTGTTGTGCATTTCTGGCCTTCTGTTTCACATCCCATCCCAGTTTCAGTTTTGAAATTCATTTAGGAGACTTTACATTTGTTTTTATTTAGCCAGCTGTAGGTTGCTTATGTTTGTCTAAGAAGGAATATGTTTTTGTTGTGGCCACTTTTTGAAGCAGACTTTAGTTTTTTTTTTTTTTTCCCCCCATAAAAGTTTTCATTTTAGTCTTTCCAACTGAATTGTTGTGAATGACCCTTGATTTCTTAACCAAAAATTATACCTGATATTATAGGAAAGTGGCTTGTCTTCATCTCTGTATATTATCTTCAGTATATAATACAGATTGTATAACTACATATTCCTGATTGAGCCACTCAGAGAATAGTTAGTAATGTGGGAGACGTGGGTCCAGAAGATGGAGAGTGGATCATTAGTGGCAGGTGGAGTGGACATGTTTCAGGACAGATGCAAGGACTATACAGGAATGGTCCTGGAGAACTGTATCAGTTTATTAGAAGATACTGCAGAGAAAATGACAACAATGTGCTTCACAGGTACATGAAATATGTTGGACTGGGCAGCAAGAGAGAGAGAGACTTTTAATAGAAGGGATGCTACAAAAGTGGAGCAAACTCAGTAGACAATGTTTTTCCTTCTGTCAGAGTACATGCTTTCATCTTTATAGGGATTGCTAGTACTATGTATAATGCTGTGTTGGAGAAAGTATTGTTACAGAGTTTCTGGTCTTGTTTTTTAGCCACTTCATTTGAGGCCAGTGCTGCTGATTTTTGTTTTTCCTAGAACTTTAACTGCCAACAATTATGTGACAGGCTCCTAAAAGACTGACTGTACCTTTGTAAACAATACTGTTCAGGCTCAGCGTTAACAGACATGTAGAATTTAAGCTGTGTTTGTTGTAAACCTCAGCACTTAACTCAGAATTTGCTTGTCTTACTATAAGTAGTATGTGAATCTTATGCCATAGGTGAAACATAAGGAAAATGCCATCTTCTGAAAACGAAAGTGCAGTTGTTTACTTATGGTAGTAGACACTTGTTATTTTTATACCGACTTCTTGTATGACTTTTCTGCGGGACTTGCCTAATGGCTCCCCCTAGTTCACCAAATCATATAATTTGTGCTTTTCGCAGGTGAAAGCAAGGCATCCCTGGATTGGACTGACAAAATTCTGACTGCCCTTTTGCTCCATAATGGGGAACCTTATCAGCCTAATTCTCCCACTGGAAAGTTAAAATCAGGCATCAGGAAACAAGCCAGATGTCATTTCTGTAGAGGGCACCTTCCTGTCCTAAGCACTCCACAGTAGGTGTCTTGTGGTCCCACCAGTAGCTGCCTGGTCAGGGAGAGCAATGTGTACTCTTGAAACACATGTCCATCTTGCCAATTTTGTGGTACTTACTCCTGTAGTGACACAGCCCTACACAGCCTCTTCCATGGGTGATTACCCACCCATCAGTAGTTGTCACTAATGTGGATGGCCTAGCTCCCTTCCATCCCTCAGAATAGACTAGCTGGCATCTCTGTCCAGTGCATGCCTGCCCAGTCTTTCCATTACCTCTGCTGCTACTTGTACATGGGATGCCTGGGTTGTACTCATGGCTTCATCCATCTATGTCATAGGACCAGGGACAATGATTCTTAGTTTTGACTGGAATATAATTTTTCACTCTAATTCCATCCTGATATTATCAGATTAATTGTTTCCCCTAGGTTATGTCTGAACATGCCTTTCATTCTTAAATTGTTGAGATACCAGATCATTTAGAAAAATATTTCAGAGACTGAACTTCATGCATTCTGTTGTTAGGATTTTCAGGTTTGTTTGTGACATAAAATGCCTGCTAATCTTCTCTTGTATGCCTAATGTGAATGTTTGTGAAATACAAAGTCACCACACTGTGTCATTAGTTTTCCAAATATGAGCCATTTATTGTTTTGTTCGGTGTCCTTGTCATATTTCATAGGTTCATAGGTTGATACTAGGCTATCTGCCCTAGGGCATTTCTAAGCCTAGCCAGTGTGTGTTTGGCTTTCGCCACCCTTTTAGATTAGTTGACTGTGCCTCTGTATAGTAGGTCACAGAAGACAGCCCTTTTGAAGTTAGTTTACTGTGCCTCTGTCTAGTAGGGACACGCAAGAGATCCCAGGGGTAAACCTACGATCTCCCATCCACTCGTCAAGATTTCTCTTGAAGAGGGTCATTGAGGGACTCTGCCTGACATGGATTGGGATTTTGTTCCAGAGTGAGGGGAGCCTCTGGGATATGAATCTGTCCCTCCAGCATGTCCTATTTATTTCTGTGCTGAGGTTCAGGTCCCTGCAGCGCGTAGCTCTAAGGGATTTAGATTTCTTGAGGTGAAGCATGTCCATTAATTCTGGGTTGGACATGGCTTTATACGTCAGACACAGATAGCCTCTGAGTAGGCGGTACGCAACTGAGTAGAGCTGGTGTTTCTTTAGCCGAACTGCATAGGGCATCTGTTTGAGCCCCTTGATGAGATACTTTTGGGGTCTTTCCAGTTGCTGAAGGTGTCGGGTAAGGTACATCCCAAACAGGACATTGTACTCAATTATGGGCCTGATAAGTGATAAGTAGAGGGGCACAATGACCTCTCTTGATCTAGATGTGAACCCTTTCATGATAAGGTGGGCTATATAGAAGGTCTTTCTAACCACTTTGGCAACGTGATTGTCAAAGGAGAGATTGCTATCTACTTGGGTCCCCAAGTCCCTAATTACTTCTTCCGTACTTAATGGATTATTTCCTATGTTCTTTCATACGTCATCTATTCTACTTCTTTTAGCCTCAGGGACAGTGATAAATTGCTATTGCAGTATGTAACATTGTACAGCCATATTTAGACTAGTGTTGGAAGCTGTCGGGATGGGGGGGTATTTTTCTAAGGGTGCACAGCACTGTAGGCTGTGCACCAATACTGTCCATAATCTATATGGTGGCAAAAGTGGTGGTGTGGTGGTATTGGTATATTTCAGGGGCTTATAGCATTACATACTGTATTTCACTGCTATGAATTGCACAGGAAGTAGTCAGGGCAGGGAAGCTGTATATTTCAAGGATACATCTGACATAGTGCTATTACTGAAGTGCTTGAGTATTGGGACACTGCTTGGTACAGTGTATGCACACCAGGAAACATAAGCCTTTTGTCAAAGGGGGAATCTGACAGCAGTGTCATGTAATACTTATTGCATACAGTATGCAGGTGGGGAGAGAAGGAATCATACCCAGCACTGCAGTATGATGCCCCTTAATAGCTCTGAACCACAACCTATTTACTATACTACTAAATGGAGATCAGGCAGTGCTTCGAGTGCTCTCCACGATTGCTTGGAAGCAAATGTATACCAGGGGTGCATGGCAGGATGGCACTATCCTCTCGCATATTGCCCTGCCCTACTTACAGCTGTTCAGGAGCAGATAGTATGGCATTCCATGTAGGCAATGGCTGCAGTAAGTGGAGAGAGCAACTTATTCAAAGCATGAGACTCATAACTGCAAGTGAAAAAGTAAGTGTGATTACTCTGTGTCTTTCTCTCTCTATGTATGTTTGTGTGTGTGTATATATATATATATATATATATATATATATATATATATATATATATATACACACACACACACACACACACACACACATACACACATATATGTTTATGTACACGTGTTTTTGTGTGTATACACATGTATAGATACGTATATGTAAAAGCAGAAACAGAAAAGCAGACAATCATCGATATTATTGAATAAAGGGTACTTACGTATTATCGCAACCAGATTTTTGTGGTTGCGAAATTCGCATAGTTCAAGTGCTTATAACACTTTTGACACTTTCTGCCTGTTATTTCACATCCTTACTAAGGAAGACTAACTTGGGCTTACATTCAGGAAGAAAAATGATTGCACAATTCTTCTTCCTGTTTAGCGTACATTACACGCATAGCGTTTCAATTCTCAGGGCTGCTGTCTCACTGACGAAAGGAGTAGCTAAAGTACTAAATGCATTAACGTCTGAAGTCAGGATAGAAACTGGGAAGGGAAATGAAAGGGTAAAGCTGACTTTTCATAATAACTGCCCAGTCTACAAATGTTTTAATTCTGTCATAATATTACTATATTTAGTAAGGTTCACATATGTTTGTACATTTCATGTGGAAATTAGATAGCAGCACACATGCTGGCAGTAAAGTACATGTCATGTTAATAAAACCCTGTCAATACTCAATAACAGATAATACATTAACTTCTGAACTCACGAATCACACTTTAAGGGGAATTGGAAGGGTGAAGCTTACTTTGGGTAGTACGTTTGCATTGTAAAAGTCGTCTAATTCCCTGAAAATGTTTGCATTTTTACTGAAGTTCACATATATGTTAAGGCACAAATGAGACATTTCCACAAATGCTGGCAATAAGGTGCAGGCAGCTACAGCGACACTAACTTTTTCTGTTGTATTGATAACCTTTAATGCGGTCTAAATCACACACATATTATTTTTTTCAAGTTATAATCCTGCCTAAACAAACTTCATTGTTTGAAAGAAAAGGCAATTCCTGACATTTCTACAACACTAACCATCGGATTTCAACATCGGCAAGCAAGTGATATTATCGTGAAAATCTGGTTGCGATAATACGTAAGTACCGAATAAAGTATGAACATGACTGATTGAAGCCTTCATCTGGGCCTTAACCTGAAAAAATACTTAAAGCAGCGATAGCAAAGTATGGGAGAATTTCTCTGAAAAGAAGCCTTCCCATTTCACACAATAAATTCTAAGTCAATGAATAAATAACAGAAACTTAAGATAAGTAATTAAACAGGGAGCTGGTGAGTCGAACCATAACCTAACCTTCGTGTACATACACGCTGCAGCTTGTTACAGACAGCCTTGGATTTACTGTCCAACTTTACTGACTGTATAACCCAGTCCCCTTACATGTGGAAAATCCTGTCAGTCCACCCCCTTCCCTTTACTTCCCACACCCAGAAGAGACTATTATCCCTGTAATGAAGCTGAGAGGTCCCAGTATAGAACTGGTGTAATACACTGCAACAGTCAAAAATTTATAACATTTTAAAGGATGTTCTTCCATCTTTGTTTCTGACCTAAAACTGATCCAAGAAACACAAACCTGGTTACAAATCACGCATTTATTTGTTTTAAGTAAACCATCTCACAACCCAGTAAAGCCTTCCTCACCCACCAGCCAACCAGATGAGTATGTACTAGGGGTACCCGGTGTTCCATTTGGAATCAGCATTCTAAAGCACCAGTTTAAAATATAAAGGAAAATCCTGTAATGTTTCAAGACCTAAAACAGAGAATGGCCCATCTTGCAGTGTTCTCCCACTGAAGACAAATCTCCTAGCACTATGCTGCTATTAGCCATTGCTTAACACCTGCAGCTGGACAGCAGTCATCCTCAAAGCACAGACACATCCTTAATTTCCAATACCTGTGCAAAATACTAGAAGTCTTGTAGGTTTTTTTTTTAATATACAGTAAAAACTTAAACAAGCATAACTTCAACATTTCTTAACTTTATCACACCAGAATTTCCACATACACCGTGTAAGTTCAACATCATGAATTATGTAACTTTCATCGCACAATTATATCCACGCATGTTGTGTTAAAAACTGACACTTCATTTCCTAACATTTTCATACCATTTTGTCCACCATATATTATCTTTTTAGTACCACTCTAATACACTGTGTCAACTATCATTATAACTGGAAATATTTAATATTCCAGCTGTGAACAGAAGTAACTTTCCAAAATAATTATTTAGAAAAATATAAGACATCTGAACCAGGATACCTAATGACATTATCTTGAAAGCTTTGCTCTATGATATCAGTAATAACCAATACTGTAGACAGGCATTTATTTTATCATAGGACTACCAGTATAGCCTAGCATTTAATTCATTTTGAATTTCATCATGATACTTCTGATTCTCAGTTTTTTAATACTCTAGACTTCTTCATCAATGAGGTGTAATTTTGCCAATGCAATATACAAGTTCACAAAGTATCTGTAATATATGTATTAACTACATGGTCATCCTGTCCTTAGAAAATATACAGCAGCAGTGTATAGTACATTATAATCTCATAACAGGCATGTACAGAAAAATTTCAAAAATATTAGCTATTCACAAAGTTATAGAACTACATTATATTTTAAAAATCCCACAGTAATTTTGCAGGTTCCAGTGTTTTGAATTATAACATTAAAGAAGTATTGCTTTCATTAGATAAAAAATAACTATAGAAAGCAAAATAAAAATTAAGAACTACACAAAACCTGTCTCAGAACCATAGTCATGTTAACTTGAGGATACCATTTGACATATCAAGCACTGCTAAGCTTGACAGCTAGAGAAGATGTATAGAGAGAGACACCCTCTGCTGGTATTGCAGGACATGCCTTGGCAATGTGTTATCCACCTCCAGGAGAATGGAGCAAGTCTTAAGGATAATTCTCAGCAGGTGCTAAAGATGGCACTGTTCTGAAGATTGCTTCAACGTCCACCCCCATCTTTTAAAATTACTACTGTGTTGATCTTGGTTGGAGGGCATAGGCTGTACCTTTGTGTTGGGGGGGGCAGAGGCCATAGCAAGTGGCTGATGACCATCACCAAGGTCAGAGGCACAGCTAAGAAAATTACATGACATAACTGTGCCATTAGCAAAGAAGAACCAAGCCTGCCCCTACATTTGTACTGCTCTGTCATAATAGTTTTGTAATAAGACAGAGCATTGTTTTTGAAAGCTAACCTTTCAGAGACCTTGACTTTTTCATTATGAAAGAGAGGGTGAAAGATGAAATCCATCCTTCCTTTATCCAGTAAAATTGTTGTGGTGAAGTAAACAGTAAAAGCAAATGTGCAGATCAGATAGAGTCCTCTTACTTCCAGTAGCAGCTAGGCTGTACAGGATAGGCCGGACTTCCCTGTCCCAGCAACAGTCTGCAGTACTTCTTGTGGGATTCCACGAATTCCCTTATAAGTTCCAGAGGGGCTCTGCCTGGTGCACCTTCCTTGGAGGCACCAGAAGAAGATCCTCATGTCATGCCTAAATCATCTCATCTAACCTCTGTCAGCCTAAGGGAGCAGCAGCTTTGCTCTGCAATCCTCCTGGATAGCAAACCTCCATACTCTTTGTTTGAAGTCTAAGCCCATCTGTCTCACAAAGTAACTTCAGTGATCTCAACTACTACAACTTTCATTCAAAGCTTAGACCTTTCCTAACCTAAACTGCTGACTATAACTCTCCTTAAACAGTTAAAATAGACTACATACCTTGTCAGATAATGTCACGTTAAAGAAACAGTTTGAGACCTAAACCAGAAGACTCTTCTCAGTTTTCAGGGTGTCTAACTGAATCGTTTCACTTCCTTCTACAATGATACTTGACTTCCTGCCTTCACCATTAATCCTTAGATCTCTGTTCCTGCCTCTATGTGTGACATTCCCCTTCACCCTAGAAGTTTTCCTGTTAATGAGACACCCTTCTCTTCCTCGATAATATACTTCTGAAGTTGTATCTCACTACATAATGTTTATGCCTTTATATATTTTCTTTGAAATGTCCATCTACACTTACAAAAGGTAACTATGCATTTTAAGTTCATAGGTCATTGTTGGCTATTGATTTGTTAAAATCTTAAGAAGCCTAGGCATTCATTCTCATGGGAGATGTTATATCTTGTATTCTGAAATACAAATGGGTCTATATTAAAATCTCAAAGTCTGACAATATCGAATACGATATTGTCGACACGAGAATACCGAAAGCGCACTACATTGAACGTTTAAACGGAAAATCTCCATAGGGGGAGATTTCGATTTACTTCAATGTAGTGCGTTCTCGGAGTTGGTATATTTATGTAGGGGGTGTGGGTGGTGCAGGGGGGCTTACCCACCTTGCCTACACACTATTTAGTATTTTTTTTTAATTTAGTATTTTTTTTTTGTTTCGAGGGTTTAAGACTTCGATCACTAAAGTTTTATCTTTACTGATTCGAAGTTTTAAGCCTTCAAGATTATAATATAGACCCAATACCCAAATATGGGCCAAACAAGGATATGCTGGGGTACTCAGATATTACCCTTTACATGAGGGACAGTGGTGCTAGATGGGGGCATGAACTTGTAATTACCTCTCTATTCATCCAACTTAATATCTGAATAAAGTAAGAGAAGTACTTTGCTTTATGTGGAGTGGAAGACGGTTCCATAGAAGAGGTATTTTTTTGTGATATATGCCCATCCCTTCAACATGTTCTGTTAATTTTGTTAAACAGATTGAAGGTCCCTTAAGCACTAGACTTGTAAATATGTAATATATCTGTCAGAATAGGTGTCCTGAAGTTCTATCAGTGAGACAAAGTTCACAGCTCAGTAGTGTGTGTGACACCAAGAAGAGAGACAAGGCTTTGAGATAATCTGCATAGCTTTTATGTTTTGGAGCCTTAATTTTTAGTGAGAAACCATTGTGATCATTCAAGTTATGACTAGTGTTTGGACAGGTATGCATTGAAAGGGGCATTGTACTCCTTGTTTGGCCTAATTAGTAATGAATATAGTGGAACAGTTAAGTCCCTGGACCGGGATATCGTACTTTTAGATATAAGCTGTGCAATGAAAAGGACTTACAGTAGTGGATACATGGTGATCAAAGAACAATTAGTTGACAACATAGTTTCCCATATCCCTAACTATGGGGTCAGTTTTTATGGATGTGTTGTCAGTGTGGTAGTTCCAAGGGGGGGGGGGGGTCATACTTGCTGAAGGATATGATTATACATTATTTGGCATTTAGTTTAAGTCTATGGCTTTAAATACAGCTATTATTTTTGGACATGTGGTCTTGTAGGATCTTGGTGTTCTCTGCAGACTTTATGATGGCACCAGATTTGCAGTCAGTCTGTAAACCTGGTCATCCACAAATCCCTAACATTTTCTTTGGCCTCTAAGAAGTAAGAGGAGTGGTCCAAAGACTGAACCCTGGGGTGCTCCCCAAGTGACAGATCTTTTGAATGAGGGAGAACAGCCCACCCTTATTTTCTGGGTTCCGTTTGTGAGTCATTTTTATATCCAGTGAGTTACGTAGGGTTTAACATTTAGATGGGAGTGTTTGTTTGATACTTGATTGTATGATAGTGTTGAATACCTGTGTGAGGTCTAGAATGTGGTGTGCACTGATTTGACCTCACCTCACCCATTGCTTCAGTACTTTTTGTAGAAGTCAACCAGGTTAAGTAGGCAGGACCTGTCCTTGACAAGTCTAAACTGGGTTGAGTCATGAGTAGTTTTATATATATTTATTTATTAACTCCATAATGATGCTTTTTATAGCCTTACAGATGAAACTGGTCAGGCTTATGGGTCTATAATATATTCGGCCCATTGAAGCCCCACCCTTATGCAAAGGAATTACTTTTACCATCCTGTATTCATTCCTGGGCAAACCCTGTTTTGAGGCTGATTCTTTAGGTGGTCTGACAAGTCATGGTTTTGGCTGACCACTAGGCACCCTGGTATGTTATCCAGCCCCTTAGACCTCATGTTCTTGGCCTTGCTTAGTTCCTTCAGACCTTCATCTTCGGGAAATTTGAGGTGACAGTGTTGAAGAGGGTATGTGACCTGAGAATATTCGAGAGGAGAGGGGAATGAAGTGAGAGCTGAATTTTTCTGGTAGTAGATTAGTTATGTCTCTGGGTCAGATTATGTGATATCATTTATAATTAGTTCTGCACAGTGGTCAGCATTGTTTCTGAGATTTTTGACATAAAGAAAAAATTTACCTTCGTGTACAGTTTAACTCAATCCTTAGGTTGCTTTTCTCCCTACAGTAAGGTTTCAGTATTGTGTAGGTTCCAGAAACCTGTTTGTAATTTATAAAACTTTCATTTCTTTGCCTTGGAATCAGATGCAAGGAAAGCCCACTTACTTTTTTTAATGACAATTAAATAGTGAGTCCAACAGTGCCAAAGTCCACTATAATGTCAGAAAAAAACACTGCTGAGGTTGGATTCACAGCTGACACTTTATTAAAAATGTATATAAATAAAATCGGTTGATTGAGCGCTTTCTTCCCTTTACATAGGGATTTCATCAGAATCAATACACAACCCCATAATCCTTCATTTATACCTTATGGCTATGACATCATAATTAATTAATTAATGATTAACTTCAAAATCTTAACCAACAACTTGTGTAAAAACATTTTAACTGTGTTTAGTACATATAAAAGCTTAAAATACATAAATTAGTTAAGAAACATCTATAAAGTTACAAAAACATATTTTCTACCTAAAAAATCATTTTCCATATGTGGCTTTTTTTTATTTAAAATAGGTTTAATTGAAACCACTTCATTCAACCCAGGCAGCTGACCAGCTTGTAGTCTAATTTGCCACCGTGCTTCCCTCTCTTCTATGTGGCTTCTATAGTCACCACCTCTTGGTTGCTGTACCACTTTTTCTAAAATAGCAAAATTAAATTCAATAAAACTGTTACAACTTAACAAATGCTTGTATAAGGCATTATTCACATTCTTTGTGGCACTTTGGTAGGTGTGTTCGTAAATCCTGTCCCTTAACCTTCTCTCTGTTTTTCCTACATAAAAGGAAGGACAGGATTTACATATAGCCAAATATACAATTCCTTTAGTTTGGCAGTTACCCTTAACCAATTTGACTTTAGATAGTAAAATGTTGTTTAGTGTAATACTTTCTTTGGTGTAAATGTATTTACATTGTGAACAACAACCACATTTTTTAGTACCATCATAAACATTTTGTCTTTGTCCGTTTTCCAAAGTTTTTTTCAAATTGGGTCCTAATTTATAATCAAAATTCGGTTTATGTCTCCCTATGCCCCACAATTTTTGATTATTTTTAAGGATGGCCCAATTTCTGTTAATTATTTTTTCTACCTCATGTGCCTTACATCCAAATGGTACTACCATTGCATTTTCAAATCTATTACTTTCTACTTCTCTTAAATTTCTAACTTGTTCCATGCAATCATAATTCCCTAACAGGGGCTTATATTTGTTACCCCATTCTCTAAAAACATATTCTTTATACTCTTTAATCACTTTTTTGGGTAGCCCCTATCCTCAAATAATTTAGATACCTGAGCTAGTTCATCTTCAAGGCCATCCCTTTCGGAGGTCATTCTTGCAACCCTAATCATTTGTCCCTTAATAATGCTATTTTTTTGTTTGTTTGGATGGTTACTCAAGTATTCCAAGTAGGAGTTACTGAAGGTTGGTTTCCTGTAAATCTTAGATCTAAATCCATTATTTCATTTCTCTATATGTGTGTCAAGGTAGTCCAATCCTTCTTTGTTGTATGTATGTGTAAATTAGAAAAAAACAGTACTCCCATTGAGATGTAGAATAAATTCCTGAATTAGGTCTTCAGGACCATTCCACAAAATAAAAATAAAAATGTAAGATGTCATAGCCATAAGGTATAAATGAAGGATTATAGGATTGTGTATTGATTCTGATGAAATCCCTATGTAAAGGGAAGAAAGTGTTCAATCAACCGATTGTATTTATATACATTTTTAATAAAGTGTCAGTTGTGAATCCAACCTCAGCAGTGTTTTTTCTGACATTACTTTTTTAATGCTTAACTTCTTACATACTTTACAGAGGAATTTTGTCTCTGCCTGCATGACATACTGTAGACACAGAGAAATATGTAGCAGCAAACCACAGCTCTGAAATCCAGAAATCCCCAAAAAAAGTTTTTATTGTACAAAAATAATAAAATCTGTCTAGCACCTCGGCTTCATCAGCCTTTCCAGTGTATATATATATAAGCTTTAAATGTTGGTTATTTATAGTAGTTTGTATATTAAGATAACTTAAATGTAGAATCAAAGATTTCTGTGACATTTAGAGAAAAGTCAGAAAACATTTTTTCTTGTAAAGTTATCAACACATTTACCAATTTCAAGCCCCCCCACACACACACACAGAACAGAACTGCACAAAGAGAGACAGGTGGCAACCCTTTCAACTAGGTGCACTGATAACTGTTAAGAAAAAGGTATTTTATGTTGTTTGTGACATCCTTCCAGAGGGGATTTATATTTGGTACACAGATCCATGATAAGAGACTCCCACTGACTTTCAGTCACTCCTTATAGTGGTAGAGTGCATGAGCATTTTCTAGTCCACAGAGGAAAATGTGAACATTGATGGCAACCGTAATATACAGCTGAGTTTACTTTAACATATGTTCGATATGTGCCCTTCCATTAAAAACATTAAGAAATGGAAATCAGAAGTACATTAATTGTGTATAAATGCACATCGAACTGTGTGTGTGTGTGTGTGTATTTATATATATATATATATATATATATATATATATATATATATATATAAAATCTATATGTGTGTGTAGATGCTTTATATATATATATATATATATATATATATATATATATATATATATATGTATCTGTAAGATGTATATGCTGGCAACATGCTTTATTCTTTCTCTATTGCCAGGCTTTGGAGCTCTCTCCCATTAGCTGTCAGAACTTACAGTAATATCCCTTCCTTCAAATAATCTTTGCAGCAACACCTCTCCACCCTATGGCAATGCACATGTCTCAGTTCTCATTTATCCATAACCTGGCTGCCTACACTCTTGTTTGTTCGCACCTTAATTTACTTCCTTACCACTTCAGACTTTCTTTTGTCATTACTCAAAACAAACAGTTTATCTTTTGCTCTACTATCCGTCTTTGCCGTTCTGTCTATCTACACCTTTTCTCCACTCTGCTACCTATACCCTCAAAACACCTTGAGACTGCTGCTAAGTTATTGTTTTCTTCAGTATATTACCTCTAGTGTTTAAGATTACAATCATTTGACTAGTTTGTAACTTTTACGTATATAAATCTGTACATATCATGTGTTTGCACACTTTTTCAACTATTGCATATCACTGTTTGTTTTGTGAATACTGCTTGTATCTTCTAATTGTTTTATATTTTATGTACTGTTTTATATTGTATGTGTTTTATACTGTAGAGCTTTTCTTCCCGGGCCTCCACTGAAAATGGGTTCTCTTGTCCCAGTGGACTTTCCCAGTAGACAAATGCCAATAAATAAATAAATAACTGTACAGAAACAGTGTGTGTGTATATCAAAGAAGTATATGGCTGTGTGTGTATACTTCTTGTCTTTTAAAGAAAAACAAATCAAAATGGAAATATGTATATGTATAAAATGTATGTATTCAGCATGTATAATACTGTCTGTGGGATGCAGTACAGTGTTAATACATCTAGAGAGATATGCATTAGATATTCTTGTGAGTTACACATGCTCTGACATGTGAATGTGATATTGTGTGTGTGTACATATAACACACAAGTATATACAGATGCACACAAATAAATGTATACACACACAGATAGGATGTGTGCATGCATGTGTGTATTATGTAATTTTTGTCATCCTAATCAACCTCCTTTTTCTACTTTCTACATGTCCCAAGTATTTTTCACAATACCAGTTATTAGGATGCATTGTAATGGTTGTTCCATTCCAAATTTTGTAGGTTTCCAATGAGTGACCTCCCAAACCTTTGGGCTTTTTTGGCCTGAAATTGTCCATTAAAATGACTTCAAATGTAAAAGTCATGGGCAATCAGAATCGCCATATAGCTGAAACACCTGATGTTCATAAGTGTCATTTGCATATATCCCATGCGCCTCTGTTACAGGAGATTTGGGAGGTCACTCATTGGAAGTTCTAGCTTGGCTAGAGTTTTCATTTAGTTTTTACTGATTGTTTTTTCAGTGTGATCTTCTCACTCTTTGTTTTGTTTAAATTTTGTAGGTTTATTATATTTTTATAATATCTTAGGACAGCAAAAGTGATGCAGATGTGATTATCCCCCCACCTTTTCCTTTTGTGAAGCCATAAGACATTCACTTGCTGATTCCTCATCAGTTTGAGACCAGTAACATTTTACAGAGTTGTGCAGTAGGAGTGCATACAATTTATTAATAATAAACTTAACATAGTAGAATTAAGCATTATTAATGTATGCATTCTAGTAAATATTGTTTTGATGTCTCACTTATTCACTGTCACACCTTGGCTATATGTTGTACATGCTATCTTTGTCAAATGTCTTTATGGCAATATATTTTTTTTTCTTTGTATTGATAAGTGCATGTATTACTTGTTGTTATCTTTGCTAATGTTGCCTGGGACATGGCTGAAAAGGGTCCTAGGGCCAGTTTGCTTTCCTGGTTAATGAAGAATAAATTAATACAAAACAGACAACAAATAAGGTGAATGTGACAGAAATAATTAAGGAACTAGTAAAAGACATTTTAATTCTGCAACATTCATGAGAGAAAAAAATATTAGTGAAGGCATTAGAAAGTAGCAGGCAGATTTAGTTTGGAGTCCTTTCCAGTAGCAGTTGTCACTTGATACAGCAAGGATCATTTCCTGCAGTGAGAGTTTTCACACCTCAGGATGTGATTGTGGGGGAAGGTTTGTCAATTCATTTGGAACTACAAAAGAATCCCTTTACAAAATCCTGCTATTTACCTACTTTCTTTTACTGAAAGTAGCTAACAGCTATTTATAGCATAGAACAAGCTCTGACAGACATAAACAAGGCTCACCCAAGGAAACATAGAAGCAGCTCTGTTGCAGAAGGTTGTTTGGATGATAGTTCTTACACTCCTGCCATTATATCTTAACAGCATGTCTTAACGGCATGAGAAAACACCACCACTTCCTTATGTCTAGCATGACTCACATAAAGAGGATTTGAAATGTATTCTGGGAAGAAGGAACGAAAGCAAGAAAACAAAATTATGTTATGAAGGCAGGCACCATCAGCCACCATTTTGTGGGAAACACATTAAAATTATAAAAGAAGCATTTGTAGAGATTTTGAGGCATTGAAATAGCTAGGAAAATAAAGATACAATGAAAAAAAAACATGTTTTTGAATTCTAAGGTGAAGTTTTCCTCTAAGGAAGGATGTATGGTTAACTTTTGTCTGGGTGGCTATTTTTCACCTCATATTGATTTTTATCAGGATCCAGAATTCCTTATTTAGTTTACCAAGACCACTTTTGGCTTTTTGAAAATTAAATTTATTTTTGCTTACAATGATTTTTCTTTTACTGTAGGGCCTGTTTATTTTAGAGTTCGACTGCAGGGGTTTATTTTTGAATTTGGCATTGTATTTATTTCTGAAGGGGGACATATGCATTTATTCAGGTACTTACACGTGCATAGAATTTAACAGTAAAGGACTTTGAGTTTAGCCAGGTTATCACTCAGATTTAATAGGTTAGCCTTCACATAAACTTTAAATAATGACATATTGGAGGATGTTTCAAGTTTTGGTCTTGTGGTGAATATTGACTAATTTGTGGTCTTGACCAGCAAAGCTACGGTTGGTGGGGAGGAGAGCTGCCCAGTATTGCTAAAGACCATGTCTAGGATTTTTAAACCTCTGGTTGGGGTACAGACTAATTGACCTAGAGAGTTTGTATGAATAAAGTCCTGAAATTTCTGGGCATACCTGGGATGCATAAGTCTCCCAGTTTATGGAGGGATAGTTGAAGTTTCCTAGAAGAATGGCGTTTGGCCTAATACATAGGGAGTCCATAATAGTTAGGTAGTAGGTATCATAGGATCATAGAAGGTTACTAATCTAATGGTTCTGGGACCCTTACAAGCCTAGCCAAGAGTTTATCCCCAGAAAGGAAACCGCAGTCAGCACCTGTCACCCCAGTCAGTGAGGGACACAGGTGGAAACCCTGGGACAAATTTGTGGTTGCCTATCCACTCATCAAGGTTGTACTTGAAGAGGGTCAGTGACGTACTTTGCTTGATGTGTATGAGGAGTCTATTCCAGAGATGGGGCAGCCTCTGAGAGACAAACCTGTCTATCCAGCAGGTTTTGTTAATGTCACATATTAGATTTAAGCCTTTCAATCGGGTACTACGAGAGGAGTTAGACTTACGGATATGGAGCATCTCTATTGGAGCAGAGTCCGAGATTGCCTTGTAGGCAAGACACAGGTCACCTCTGAGCAATCTGTACGATACAGAGTACAGTGATAGTGATTTGAGCCTGTCCACATAGGACAGGAGTTGGAGGCCATGGATTTTGTTTGTGAGGTATTTCTGTGGCATTTCCAGTTGGTGCAGGTGTTTGGAGAGGTACATACCAAATGGGGCCTTGTACTCAATTATTGGCTTAATGAGGGAGGAGTACAGAGGGGGTAATAACCTCCCTTTTTCCTGGTTGCAATCCCTTTACTTATGAGATGAACCAAGTAAAAGGCTTTTCTGACAACTGCTGGTACGTCATGGTCAAATGCGAGATTGTTGTCAACTTGTGTACCCAGGTCTCTCACCACAAGTTGTGTGCTTAGGGGGTTGCCCTTAATGTGGTTTATCAGTAAGGGTCGTGTGTTTGCCGAATGGTATGATGATACTTTTTTTGTATTTAACTTAAAGCCATGACTTTGGCACCAGTCATTTGTTCCTGTGAGACCCTCTTGAAGTATGTTAACATCATCTGGGGAGTCAATGACAGCACCTAACTTAGAGTCATCCACAAACTTAGTCAGCCACAGGCCTTTTGTCTTTGCCTGGACCTCTGAGAAGTAGATGCCAAACAATAGAGGTCCCAGGACAGATCCCTGGGGAACACCACTAGTGACAGGTCTGCTGTCAGAGGTAGTGGTACCTATTCTGACCTTGTGGGTCCTATCAGTGATCCAGTTGACCAACCACCTGGTGAGATAGGGATTTACAGCAAGTTCTGTTAGCTTTTCGATGATGCCCAAGTGGGGGGTTGTGTCAAAGGCTTTGGCTAAATCCAGGTAAGCTTTGTGTACTGACTTTCCCTCATCCAGTGCCTTGGTGACAATCTCAAAACAGTTTACCAGGCTGTACAGGCAAAATCTGCCCTTGAAGAATCTGAACTGATGGGGGTCAAGTGCTTGGAGGTGAGGTCCATAATAATATGGTCCATGGCCTTACAGATCAGACTTGCCAAGCTAATTGGGCGATAGTTACCAGGGTCAGTAATGGCACCACCTTTGTGCAAAGGGGTGACAGTGGCAATTCTCCACTCTGCTGGAATGAAGCCTGTACTTAGGCTATGGTTGAATAGGGTGCTTAATGGAGAGGCTAGTTCTTGATGGAGATGTTGCAGAATACAGCCTGGGATACTATCGGGTGCCATGGAAGCTGTGTCCTTTGCCTTGGATAGGGCCTTTGACACCTGATCTACAGAGGTGTGAGGTGTGGAGCAAGTATCGGGGATGTCGAATGGGCCTTTGGGGGGGATGGGGTGAAGTTTGCGCTGAACCTATCTGCTAAGAGGTTGGCTAAGTTAAAAGGATCAGTGTAAGTGGCACTGTTAAGAACAGATTCGGAACAAACCTGGGCTTTGCCATGGAAATTTCTGATGTAACTGAAAAAGGCTTTGTGGTTAACCTTTGTTTCGAGGCTAGTTTTGATTCATAATTGGCTTTGAAGGTTTTCACTAGTGACCTAATTTGCTTGTTCAGGCTAAAGAGTGAGATTTTCCAGTTGGGAATGTGTGCCTTTTACCCTTGGACAACAGTTTTTTTCCTTTTGTTGTAAAGCCTGTTGATAGAGGACGTCCACCACTGTTGGGTATGGCTGAGTCCATGCAGTTGTACAGGTGCTGGTATACTACACTGGCATACTGTTCAGCATATTTGTCTGCATCCTCTGAGGGGGGCGTTGGTGTGAAGTACTGATGCCCTCCATTAGAAGGTTGTAGTCAGTTTTTGAGAAGTTTTTTAGCCTGGTTACGGCTGGGAGGATGAGGTGGGCACTTCAAATGAGACAGACCAATCTCACCAGCGAAGAACTTACTATGGGGGTGATGCAGCAGTCACCCATGTTGGTGAGAACTAAGTCTAGAATGCTATCTGCCCTTGTGGGGGATGAGACAAGCTGGTCTAGTGCATTAGAACTGATGAAATCAAGGAATTGTTGAGTGAGTGCATTAGAGCAGGAGTAGTTCACCCAGTTTATGATGGGGTAGTTGAAGTCACCAAGGATCATGGTGTTAGGGGGTACCTTGATGGACTCAAGTAGATCGAGGTAGGAGGAGTGGGTGTCCTGATTCATGGAGAGGGGGGTCTATAGCTGGCTATTGCTTGGATGGGTGTCTTTCCAATTATCAATTGCACCTGGAGAAGTTCTAGTGCATCATGCTGGCAAACCAGTCTGGAGGTGTGCTTGTCTTTATTGAAAATAGAAACTCCACTACCCTTAGTCTTCCCAACCTCATTTTGGGGTCGGAGTGTGTGGAATAAGGTATAGCCTGGTAAGGCCGGGGTGCTGTCAGCAGTCTTGAACCAAGCTTCCATGACTGCACAGATGTCAGCATCTTCCAGTGCTAGGAGAGTCTCCAGTGAGTGCATTTACAGGTTAAGGCCCTTAGCGTTAAGCAGCATGACCTTCAATTTGCTTTTTTGACAGATCTATTACATTGGAAGATTTTTCTGTGGGACATTGCCTAAAAAAGGTACAATGGAGGAGGCAAGAGCCTTGGCCAGAATCCTGAATCCCAAGGGTGACAAGTGGAGGCCATCTCTGGCAAAGCATTGAGGTCTGTCAACCACATCATCCCAGACAGACAGATACTGGATCCCCTTGGAATGACACCAAAAACTAAGCCAATTGTTGAAGTCAATTATTTTTTGTTGGTATCGTGGCATCGTTCTTCGTGAAGGTAGGTTGCTGCTTTAGGGCTAGGGTCATACCTACCTGGGAAACATACTCTGACAGCTCAATCATGTCTCTCTTCATATAGTCCAGGGAGGTATGTCTCAAGTCATTCACACCAACATGAACAATGACAGAGTCATACTCGTACCTGTTGTGGAGAGACTTAAGTGCATGCATGATGTGGCAGATTCTGGCACCTGACAGACAACTGACCGTGATGATCTCCTTGTTGAGCCTGATGAGGGGAACATTGGTGTGTCTCACAATTGAGTCACCAATGACTAATAAGTTTGGTTTAATGTTGTGCTTTATGGGTTGTATGAGTTTATTGTTATGCCTTATGGGCTGTGTTTGTGAGACACTGGTGTGTTGTCTCCTGTCTGTGATGTGTTTAGTGTTGTGTGTGGAATGTCTGTGAGTGTGTTTTGGAGGTCTCTACTGTTTAGGTAAGTTTTTATTGAGGACCTCTGTATATGTGGGTGTGTGCTGTGCTTGGCTATGTGGTATGATGTTTGTGCTGGCAATTTCCTGTCTGTCAGGGGTACTGATCGAGGCTCGAGAGAGCATGGATTCCAGTTTACTGATATAGATGCATCTCTTGCAAGTAGAAGAATTATGTGTATGGGCCAAAAGGAGCTTGTAGTTAGCTATGATTTGACAAGGGGTTTTATTTATAGTTTGATGGATGTGCAGGAGTTCTGGGTCATTATCTTGTGTAATGAGTTTGAGGTGGGATGTTTTTTAAGACGATGGAGACATTGCCATCATTAGTGCCTTTGTCTAATGCTGTGGGCCAGTATGAGTGATAGGCATTGAAACCTTGCCTTGGTAGAATGCTTACAGTGGTTTTGAACCAAGTCTCTGTGATCATGGAGATATTGATATTTTCCAGAATAAGGAGTGCTTCTAGGGAGTGGAATTTTTTCTTAACACTCCAAAATTGAACAGTAATATCTTAAAGTTATGTGGATATTGTTCAGTTATTTTGGAAGCTTTAGCAGGCTGACATTGCCTAAAAAGGCACCATGGGATAGACAAGGTTCTGCCCAATATATGAAAGCCTTCAGGGCGAAGTGCAGGCCATCCCTAGCATGACTCTCCACCATCTCCTCTCAGGCTGATCTCTCTGTCTCTCCCTCCCTCTCTCTCTCTCTCTCTGTATATATATATATATATATATATATATATATATATATATATATAATCACACTCTTTGTTAACTTCTTCACCTGAATTGGGTAGATCTCATGTACTGCTTTCTTTGGATTTGGCCCATGTGTAGATTTACATTAACAAGTGTGTGTACATGATAGAGAAAAACAGTTTATTTGATCAGTTTACAGTAAGGTATAAAATAAGTTCAACTGGCATCTAAAACAGCTCCTTCCCCCCCCCCCCCAAAAAAAAGGTAAATGACTACAACAAGAGTTATACTATTCATGACTGCAGTAATACATGCCTGCTTTTGTTGATTTTTGAGCTGAATGGGAAAGCCTGGTGAGACCCTCTATTATTGGTTGTGTGTGTCACTATTGCCTTGAGTAGGAAAATTCCTTGATGTGTATCTTTTTTTTGTGTGGTTGTGTAAGTATGAATAGATTCTGTAGTACTACATGGAATAGCCAAATTATTAGCACTCATTAAAGAAAAAAACAACTGTTGAAAGTGCATTGCAGGGAAAAATTGAAATATCAAAATATTTGTAGTATTGAAACATGAATAAAATACTTAAAATATTGCAGCTAATAGCACACGTGCCTAAATATTGCAGCAAATAGCACACATGCCTAAATCAGAGTCATCAAAAGAAAGCTGTGAAAGTCAAAGCATTAAAAATGTAGATTTACAGCAGAAACTTTACAAAGTCAGAACACTGTAAAATCTTACTGTGCCTAGACTGTTCTAGAGCAAGTCTTAAAGTCCATGAACCAGTTTCTTATGTAAGAATCGAAAATGCCAGCTTCAGTATTATCGTATCTCAGAATAATTTTCTAATATGAAAATAAACATAGCACAGTCAAAGTTTTCAAACATTGTAAAACTTTCAATCCAAACCCAACAGGAAAAAGAATCTGCATAAATCTACTTATGTATTTCCTCAGTGTCTTCGGCTATGAGCATACAAGTAGAAATACTACTTCTGTATAATGAAAAACAGAGAAATATAGGAACAAAGTACATGTATTTAACAATGTTTATCTTGGGGCTACCCCCTTATTTGTATATATTAACTCCAAGTTTTCACAGCAGCAGTTCAGGTGAAAACTTCAGAGGTACCAGTATGGCCGACTTGATGACAGGTTCTGTGAAAGAAGCATTCAACAAAACATTCGATGAACCAGGTTTAAGAAATCAAACAGTCACCAAAATGCTTTTCCACAAATTCTAGGACTTCATGTGCACATAGTAGAATTTTGTGTTTCTTTTAAATATTGTTATTCTTTATATACTTTTTCTCTTATCAAGGAATTTGTATTAATTTAATAATTCCTTAGTTATTATACAATAATAATTGCATGGTTACTTGAAGTTCCATTTGCTGTCATGCCAAGATAAAGATAGATTGATGTGGTTCTTGCGTTCACTGTCACTATGGGATATATGAATTTTGTGAATAATATCTGTAATATATTTCTGTATGTTATGGTCAATACTGAAGCTTCTGTCTCAGTAATGTTTACTTTAAAATATGTTAACTCTGGAAAAACTGTTTTGTTAAACTCTTCCTATAAATAAATGTGACGTTCGGATGTAGGAGTTCATCTTTGCTTGTTAGCTTTGGAATGCTTATTAAAATGAATGGGAATCTTCTTGACTTTTACCCAAGTAACACTGTATAATAAAAGATAGTGAGTATCAAAGTATTACTTAGGGAATAGATTCTTTATGACTACTTAAACTCAATAGTCTGAGCTAATCTTTCACATTTTTACTACTCTAATGTTAATATGTTTTGATTAAATGGATAACATCAGTTTGTGTATCATTTTACAGAAATGAAATTGTATACTGCTTGAGTAGGAAAATTGCTTGATTTGGATATTTACTTTTTCCAAGCTCTGAAGCATTCGCTTCCAAAACAAATAACATACTACAGTTCAGCTAATAAGCAAAAGAGCTGACATAATGAGATATATGGGGTCAGTGCATACTGTTTGCACTCTAGGTGTCCTCCATTCATGCCTGAGATAAAAGCTGTCTTTGTCAGCTGGAAAAGAAAGAGCTCCTGCAATTTCTTGGTCATTTTCTTGTGTGAGTAAGGGAGAAGAGTCTATTCTTTTTTATTTGTTGCTCTCCTATAGTAGCTTATGGGCGCTGGGTGCTACGATAGAAGGAAATTAGCAACTATACTGGAGTAGACCTGTTGGTACAAATTTTTCCATAGTGAGTAAAACAGAGGTATTACATTTTGTATGGTACTGACAGAAATTCTGAAGAAAAAATGAGGCTAACATTCCTATCCTGCTGAACTTAAGTCCGCTGATTAGGTTTTTTCTCAGGATCATGGCCTGCTCAAGAAGGTAATAATATTAGTATGGTCCACATCTTTATGTCCTCTTACTACAAGAGAGGGTTTCCTTTTGAACTCTTTCATTATTGGTTATCTGAGCTCTCTGAACCTTAGCTATCCATTTGGGTGTGCCTTTTCTACGTTGTGCCTTGTTCTAGTTTGAGGAACCAAGGGAGTTACAGGATTACAAAGCATTTTTAAGACTACACTCCTGTCTGACCTCTGTCACGCAGCCATTGTTTAGTCTTCGCATGTTAAGGTAGCATCTCACTAAACCCTAATAAGCATGTGGCTTTAAATCAGTACAAGGAGGACCTGTTTGAGAACTGAATCCACATTAAAGCTCACATGACGTGATGCAATTCAGGAGCCAGCTGCATGTACTCACCATGAAGTAATTTGCTTGCAAGGATTTCCTGAGAATGTAAATTCTCAATGTCCTTTGTGGATTCTGTCATTTATTCCTAGGTCCTTGATGCCTCTCACTGTGGATATGGTCAGCATGCAGCCTGCATGAAGGATACAATACACTTTGGCAGAAAATCTCTGTTTTCATTAGAGTTGTGCATAATTGTGCACAGCATTGTAGTTGTTGTGTGCCTACATTTCATGCAGTTTGGGAAGATCTTACATGAATTCTGTACATGGTTTTCAACCTACATCTGCTGAAAATGCTACATAATTTCCCGTAATATTATAACCTATAAATAATAAAACACATTTCTGATGCCCTTCTGTGACAGTAAGAAACCAAATTCCTGGTGTTCTCCGCACCTCTTCTTTGCTTTAATACTCTGTTTCTAATTTGCTGGTAGCTGAACCGTAGTGGTAGAATCCTGTATTACTTGTCATTTTTGTACCTTTAGCTAGCCAGCTGGTGGTGTGAACATTGGCTCTATGTCACCGATGCTTGCAGCTTCATATTTGACTGTGCTTAAAATTTGAAGTGAGGTGCACAAAACCTGTGCTGCATTAATTATATCAATCTGATGCATCTTTTCAAATGTAGAGCAGATTAAACATGCTATTATGAATAAAGGAAAGGGAAAAATCTATGTCCTTTGAAATGCAGACTGTATTTATAGAGTATTGTGTTTTTGGTAGTGTTGCATCCATAAATATGAATTAGTAAACTGATAGCTTTGCAGATGTTTTAGTGTATGCAGTGACTTGCTTGCTTGGAAACAACAGAGTATTCCATATAACAAGCCACGTAATGTCTATTGTGAAACAAAAGTCATGCTTTCTTTTTGCAAACATTTGCTTTGCATATGAGAGTATTTAATTAAAAACACTATTCATTTATGATGCAGATAGTTGACATTGTGTCACTTTATAGTCAGATAAAAATGAAATGTAATACAGAAAATGTTGACACCAAGAAAATTTAACTCTGGAAACAAGAGTTTGTTCATTGAAAGGATGTTTCAGTCTCACTTGCACTACATTACACATGCATGATCATGTTTATATTTGTCTCCACATTTACCACTGTTGTCTGTTTTTTTGTTTTTGTTTTTGAAAAGTAGCAGTCTCAACTGTTTGTGGTAGTAAATGATTTAGGGATATATATTTATAATGTAATAATTTACTGGTTTTATATCATTTTACTTTGCGTTGCAGTATGACTTTTTGGGATGGGGTATTACTTTACATAGTTATTCTTGATATTTCTGTTTTCAGTGTTTTATTGTGGTAGTTTTCCATTGTTTGACTTCAGTACTTTTTGTCTATCATGGTTCGTATAACAGACATTATTGCCATTGTGTAGTATTTGATGTTCTGGACTTGCTAAAATATTGTTTAGAAATCTGAGTAAAATGATTTTTAGCACTGGTACCATTTACTTTTGATATGTATACTGGGTATTTATAATTATACCATGATCCCCCCAAACCGTGCACACTGATTGGCCAGCGTGCCCGTTGTAAATCGAGTTATACTAATGGAAAAAGGTCCGTGCCGGACTTTTTCCATTAGTATAACTCGATGAACATTGTCTCGTTATTTTAAATGTTTTTAACATAGGGAGACAGCTTTAAAATAAGCAACGGAGATCTCCGTTGCTTATTTTAAAGCTGTCTCGCTATGTTAAACCCATTTAAGATAGCGAGACAGTGTTTAAAAGCAATGGAGAAAGCAAGATCTCCGTTGCTTTTTAGTAGCTATGTTAAATGAGTTTAACATAGCGAGACAGTTTTAAAATAAGCAATGGAGATGTCCGTTGCTTATTTTAAAACTGTCTCGCTATGTTAAACTCATTTAACATAGCTTAAACAAAAAAGCAACGGAGATCTTGCTTTCTCCGTGCTTTGCCCACAGCTCTGATGTACTGTGCAGGCGCCGCAGTACATCAGAACTGCCGGATGCCAGACATCTGCGGAAGGGCAGTAAACAGGCATTATACTATGCCATTATTTAAGAAAAGTAATAGTTTCTTTTCTTAAATAATGTCATATAATAGCAATAACCACTTCTGGGTGTGGGTAATGCTAAATTTACCCACGGTTGGCTGTTTGGTCTCGGGCGCCTCGGGACCAAACCACGCCAACCGTGGGTAAATTTAGCATTACCCACACCCAGGCGTGGGTTATTGCTATAATAGTTGCAGGGGAGTTGAGGCACTGAAAATTTGCTCTTTTCTTGACTCAGCAGAATTAATCAGAATAAGATTACTTTACTGGAGGTTAGCTCATATACAGCCATTCTGGGCTCAAAAAAAAACTAAGAAGTCTGTGATCCAAAAGTACTCATCCAAACTGTATGGAGTCCCTAGAAAATAAAATATGGCATAGAGGAAGTTAAAACATAGAAGACCCACATTCTTCAATTTTTGGAAGGATAGAGTATTTTTGTCTGGGAGAAAGTTATACAGGGGAATTGCAAAATGCTGTTCCCTTTTGAATTAAGGAAACTAGTGCATTTGCTTCTTCAGAGAGCCCCAGTGGGAACACTTTGTATGCTGTACCTTAGCAAGAGACAAAGACAGTTCAGCAGTAGCACATGGACAGAAGCCACTAGAAGACTGAAAGTCAGTCTTGTTTTCTTTATTCATTATTTAATTGGTAATCCATGCTTGGGTGTGGGTAGTATTTTTAGTATAAATTGTGTTGTAGCATGGCCATCACTAAAATATTATGTTTTAATTTCAGAGGCCAAGATGACATTAATGTGAAGATGAGATGTGATGGAGTCAGGATTGGTGTAGATTTGACAGCTCGGGGGCGGGCAATATCTTTGTAGACTTTCTTCAGCTTGCATGGAGTTTGCATAGCTGATATCTTAGACTTTAAAAGAAACTGGCAAGGTATTTTGTACTTTGATTTGAATTTAAGGGAACCATACATGTTTGTAAATAGGATCATTGGATATACAGTGAAGGAAAAGGATTTGGTGTCATTACTGATGGTGTGACTGGAGTGGAAAGATCTACAGTACACTGGCATGTGTTACTATGTGAGTGGACAGTGGTGGTGAGTTCATCCTCCCAGGGAACAGGACACTGGCAATTCATCATCTAGAGGTTCTATGACATTTGATCAAATGTGCATTTGACTGGAAGAGAAATCAATGACCACAACTGACTGAAACTCATTTGGCTGAATCACTGTTGATTGAAAGCATTCTGCACAACAATTATACCTTTACATTTTTTTGCAGAGTCAAGCCCACCTGCACCCTCTACACCCCTTGTTTATATAAATGAAATCCATGGTCGTACAACCATGGAGAAGTAAAAAAAAAAAACACAATAAGTGAATCAGTACTGGTGCATAGAGATGAGCAGCTATAGATCCGGGGTACAGTATGACAGTAGACATTACCATCTCACACTTACTTCTCTAGTGTCACTTCCCTACAACTATTATCAAAAATGACACCATCACATATTATCTATGGACTTGTGCAATTTTCTGTCAGTTGTGATTCAGTGGTCATTTATGGTTCAGTCAAATGCACATTTGTTTAAATGACATGGAAACAATCTGGGGTACTGTATCCATTTCTGTAGTCTCAAACAGTAAGGGAAGGCAGGTTTACAGAATGCTTTGCAGTAAGCAGTTGCAGAAGTGTTGAAAAGAATGGTGTGGTTATAGTATGGTGCAATGTTTAGCTAGGTATGTACAAACTAGAAGAGAAATGTGGAAAGTACACAAGTACAGTAGGTTGTTCAGGACAAAAAGAAGAGGTAGAGTTTTACAGAAAGGAGGGAGGAGGGAGGGGGATAAGGAAATGTGTGGCAATTAGAAGATTGATTATTCAAGGCTGAGTTTAAAGAAAAACTTTTTTTCTAAGACTGAGATGGGACCTGGAAGCACAGTCCTAGTACCAGTGGTAAGGTGCAGATCTGTGGAAAGGTTCAAGGATGCCTAGGACCAGTGGACGAAGAGAGAGCTTAAATTTTCACAATGGCAGCTATTTAGAAGCTAGCTTCTACATTGGTGCAGACTTGCAGACCTCTGGATATTTTTGTATTCATATTATTAACTCACTATTGAGTTTTTAATGCTTGTTAATTCCATAGTGATGAAGTACATGAGATTTCAGTTCATAATTTTGTTGATATTTCAAGCCCTCTGAGTCTTTAAAATTTTTTTGATCCATTCAGACCTCATTTAACCAGCCCAGCTCCCAGTCCCCCGACGTCCATGACAGGTCTACCAGTATTTTTTTACCCCCCCCCCCCACACACACACAGCTTGCTCTGGTATTGCTGGAGTTGGTCATGGATCTTAAGGGCATCCTGGAGGCTCTATGATCTGTGCTTTCATCTGGTATTTTTTTGTTTTATATTCCCTAGTCACTTTTCCTTCCCCCATATTCACTGGTTGAGTCTGAGGACAACTCCCCCTTAGTGCTATGCATCGTCTTAGGCCGCATCACCAGCAAGCACCCTCCCCATTCCTGCTCCATCAATCCCCCAAACTGCTAACTGAACCTGGATTGACTGGATGGTAGGTAGAGATTTATCCCTCTATGCCACCAGAGTGGTCATTCAAGGCCACCAAGTCTTATGACCTTTGATGCATTGTCAGTAACCTCCCTCAAGGCACGCCTCCTTTCTCCATGAGGGTCTAACAGTCAATCCAAAAGTATATTTGTGGGATACCCATACAGTTTATGTTTAAAGGAAGACTGAGTTGCACTGCTTAATATGTAGGGGAGATTTATTCCAGAGATTTGAAAGATGTTGGGTTATAACCCTCTCCCTGCACTGTGTTTTATTTATCTGTTGATTAAGATTTATGAACCTAGTTCTAGTATTGGTACAGATATTGGACTTGTGGAGAAATAGGAAATCCTAAACAACTGGTTCTGTAACAGTACAGTAAGTGAGATGGAGAGCTCTGCTCAAAAGTCTGTGAGAAACAGTATAGGGACACAGCTTCCACCCTCTCTTGGTAGCTTAGGGGATTGTAGGCCTGTGATCTTTTGGTTATGAACTTTTAGGGGTCTTTTGATTTGTTTGATAAGTTTAGTGAGGTGCATCCCAAAGAGAGCATTGTACTTTATAAGTGGCTTGATCAGTGCTGAATGTAAAGGAGCGATTACCTCTTCACACTTTTATTCATTATTCAATTAGCTAGGCTAAATAAAAGGATTTTCAGACAACAGTTATGATAAGACGAAAAAAGGCAAAGAACTATCAACCCAAGTACGTAGGTCCCTGACCGCAGGTAAATACTAATGTTTGTTTGTTTGTGTCTTTCGGCTTTTCCCGGTTAGGGGTCACTACAGCGAAACCCAGTCTGCTAATGATTGGTAGTGGATTTTTGCAGATAAATGCTAATGCAACATATTATTCATATTTTTATTTTTAATTTATATGCTGTCACTGTTGCATGTAAAAAATCTATTTCATTATTTTGGAACATGTTGAATTAGATTTAAGGGAAGGTTCCTTTAAGAACAAAACTGAAAATAGGGAATCACTTTGACAATTGAAATTAAGTGCTGACAATTACCCAGGGCTAAACAAAAGTATTAACATTAAATGCTTTTTGATGAATAGAAAAATGAGAGTTAAATATTGATTGTTTTTATTTAAGAGTTGTTATTTTAATGACTTTTTTAATATTTGAATAATTGGTCATGTGATTGTTTATTGATATATTATATAAGTGTTATGAAAGGGATGTTAGTTATTTTCTAAAGAAGTCTGTTACAATAAAAGACAAAAGAGCTAAAATTCTACATCTGTAATTGTCATTTTTAGTTGTGTATTGTCTGTACAGTTCAATGAGGGGAGAGTTATCTACCAAAATTTATGATACTACATTTTTCATCATTTAGTTTGAGCCCATTTTTAGCACACCAAAAGTTTGCTCAGGAGAGTTTATTCTGATGGATTTGGTTGTCATAGGGTGACTTAATGACACCCCCAATTTACAATCATCTGCAAACTGTATTAGCAGTAGGTCTTCACTCTCTGCTTGTAGGTCTGAGAAGTAAATACCAAGAAGAAGTCCTGGCTATGACCTCTGAGGGAGACCACTGATCACTTTTTTCTTTTCTGATGATGCACATGCAACTTGCACTGTCAGTTCAGTCTTTCAACTAACTAAATACCCATCTTACCACATACTAGGTAATTTTAAATGCATTTATCTTTTCTGGTGTTGAAGGGCTTTGCCAGGTCAAGATACATAGCATGCACTGTATGGCCACCATCTATAGCCTCAATAACCCTTTCAAAGAAGTTTTCTAAATTGAGAGGCTCTACCCTTTACAAAGCCAACCTTTTGGGGGGGTCAAGTGTAAGAAGTTTTTTAATATCACATTTTGAGGTCAGTTGTAATACATTCCATGGCTGATAAGTTTGGAAATACCTATGTCAATTGTAAGGCTAACCTTTTACCACTTACGTGCTCCACTTATCAGGAACAAAACTAGGAGCTAAACTTTGATTAAGCAGCTTAAGAAGTGCGTCTGCAATGGCTTGTTTAACACTATGAATTAAGCAACCAGGTATATTGTCAGATCCGTTGGAGGAAGTATTTTTAGTCATGGTCATCACTTTCAGTAAGTGATTTTCAATGATAATTGGGAAAGTATGGAATTCATGTATGTTTTTGGGGGGGGGGGGGTGAAGTTAGCACTAAGTTTGTTTGCAAGTGTATTGGCAATTTCTGTTGGCTCTGAATAGAAGGTGTCATTATGAATGAGTCTGAGCAGCGAAGGGTATTGTTTTTTTTTAGTTTTCTAGCATAGCTAAAGAAGGATTTATAATTGTTGTTGGATTCAGGAGCCATCCTAAGTTCATGGAGTCCTTTAGGTGGACCTGTAGTGTTCTTCATTTTTTTTGTAATGCTTTTGATGTTATCCTAGAAAAGAGGGGCTTTGGATCTGCTAAGTAATTTAAGGAGTTTCTTTCTTTTTCTATAGTTTGTTTATGATAGTATACTGTGAGGATGGTTTGTTTTTGAATTTCCCATGATACTTGGCTCTGACAGGGATGGCCAGCTCTATACATTTTTTTCAGTGGGTGTAGGATTCCTTAGTGAGGCTTGCTGTTGTATAAGGGTCAGGGGTGATGCAGTCATAAGGGAATTTTGATATTTTCTCACAGAGTAGGTTGGGAATGGCATATTTGTAGTGGGGGTTGCTGAAGTACCTTTCAAGAGCTTAAAAGAGAAGGCCACAAGTTTATGGTCAGAATTCACTGGGGAAGGAGAGTAGTGAATTCTAGATAAGGCCTGTGTTAAAATCAAACATCTGCTATATACTATGTTGACATTTTTGTTCATCTGCACTTTTGGTCTTTTATCTAAAAATGATTGACTTTGTGCATCTTCAAATCTTCTGAAATTTCCGTAAAACTGACACATACACCCTCCACAAAAATATCATAACCCATTTAATTTTCATTTAAATTAAAAGAAAAAAATAAAACAAAAGAAACAAATTAAGCAATGACTACATTTTCTGCATACTTTAATATGGGGGGGGGGGGCACAGTATACCCAAAATTTAAATACACAATACTACACACTAACACTGTCCTTAAAAATGACATGTTATATTTAAAAATATAACACTGACCACAGCTATCTGATTTAAAGATGGCATTACCAGCTAAATAAGCCCAATCCTATCTAAAGTATTTGTCTAAAGAAAAACATATGGAAGGGACAGGTTCCTTATTGGGAAAACTGCAAACCACAGATCGTCATTGATATAGTAGTACTTTCATCCAAACACAATGGATTTCATCATACTCTGCATATTGTACATATTGTTATATACGTATTCAGCAGTGTACAAAACACTGCCTTATCCTGTATGATGCACCACTGGGCAGTCATTAGCTGGCACTGTGTGCATCCTCACTCATCCAGCCAGTAGTGGACTGTCAGCATTTAGACTTTGGAGGATTGAATAATCAGAGGTATCCAGAGCAAGATTCTTGGCAAGTGGGGAACTCCCCTTGAGGCTTCCAGGTAAAAGGAGTATCACTGCAATGGTTTCTGGGCATCCTGTTGCTCCAAGAGAAGTCCAGGAATTTGCCAAGCCAGCAGACAAATGGTAGGACATTGCTGATGCTAGAAGAAATTGGGGTGTACTATGGCATTGGGGAAAACAACAAGGAGAAAGAAGCTCCAGTGAGTTTATCCTGCTGGAAGAATCAGAGCGCCAATGAAAATTTGCTTTTGTCTTTTTTAAGATGAGATTTCAGCAGACGGAGCACTGGAATAAACTGGATTCTGTTTGATGTTGTAAGGTGGGTATGGTCAGAGACCAGGGGAAAACTAGCCTGATGTCTTTGTAAGTCCTTCAAAAATGAATAAGCAAAACCCACTGGTTGGTGGATTACAATGGAGGGATTTTCATTTTTTTTCTTAATAATTTTATGCTTTTGCTAGGTGTTCGTCCGGTACCTGTAGACTTGTCAAATTTCAGACAGGGGAGACTTTTTATCTTGGAAGTTGTTCAGTGATTTTATTGTACTGTACAGAAGCACTTTCTAGGTTATGTAGAAAGAAAATAAAACCTATAACTAGGGTTGTCACATGTGGTATCATAGGTGTCCTGCTGTAGCTTAAGTTATGGGAAACTGTACTACTACTTGCAGCAGTGTTTTTTTTTTTGTGAAGTAACAACAAGAAAATTAAACTCTAATTGGGATTATTATCAGATGTTCTTCATCTCACATTGCTGCAGTCCTTACACTTGGGTAGTCCGCTGTCCTCGGTCGGCCCGAATATCAAAGTATAAGGCTGACGTCGGTCAAGGCGCATTAGACTGACATCAGGACGTCAGGGTACAAATGCGCATGACCGACGTCATATCCTCAGTCTTTTTTGCCGCATGGTCCGATGCAGAAGCAGCGTTGCAAGTGCCGTTCGGCGTTCTGAAATTTTTCGAATTCGGAGTTTCAGACCGAGTCAAAGTTGGCTAAGTACCCGTTAGAATATTTTAGTTTTTCTTGCCTCAGTGGTTTACCGGATGTCAGAAAAAGTGAATAACTGTATTTCTTGTGGGAAACAGATACCGCATAGAGATTATCATACTTTGTGTATTCCTTGTTTAGGGCCTGAGCACGACGTTGTTGGGTGTCGCTTTTGTGCTAGATTCAATAAGCGCACTATTAAGAGAAGGTTAGATTGTGCCAGGTTAGTCTTCGGGAAGCGGTGCAATTATAATATGCCGTCGGATGCTCCGGCGTCCGCTTCTTCGAAGAAGTGCAAGGATAAGGCAGCTAAGCCCAGGTTAGACGAGTCGTCCGTATCGGACGCCGGTTCTTTAGAGGTGTCGGTGGAGCCGGTGGTTCCACCGGAGGTTTCTCTGGAGTCCCAGGGGGAGACCTTGTTATTGCAAGATGTGGCCTCTCAGGAGCCAGGTCAGGCTGAAGGGGCTTCTCAGGTTACTGTACTCCCCTCCCTTCCCAGGGTGGTTAGGCCTTCTCCTTCTGTTTCCAAGGCTTCTCCCAGAGGCAGGCCAGCTTTAGCTTCAGTTGGTGTCACTCCTAGTTCTTCAGGATCTGTGCGCAAGAAGCATATGCTTAAAATGGCGGAAGATTTGATTACCTTGATTAGGGGTTCTTTGCCCCCTCCTGATAAGAGGCCTAGGGTGGAACCTGAGTTGGGGAGTTTTGAGCAGGCTTCAGATGTTTCAGAGTCTTCGGCTGAAGACTTGCAGGAGTACTCTCCTTATTCTGATTCTGATGTGGATGATTCTACTCCTTCTGCTTCTCCTCCTGAGGATTTTTCTTTTTCAGAGACTCTTCATTCCATGAGGGAGCATTTTAAGTGGGAAGGTCAGGACTTCTCTGATTCCAGGAAAAGGCTTAGGGAATTTTTGTTTCTACCCCAGCATAGACCTTTGGCTATACCTCCTGTTCTGGATGTTGTGGAGGATGTGTTTGCAGAGGCCTCTCTTAATCCTGATTCTTTGCCTCCTGCTCCTGTTAAGCCGGATAGGTATTATAGGGTGCCTGAAGCTCATAAGTATCTTTTAAGAGTCCTAGGGCGGACCCAGAAACTGTTAGTCAGGGGCCTAAGGGTGTTAAGGCTTCTGTTGTTAAAAATCCGGTTCCTCCAGATAAAGAGGCCATGGCTTTGGATAGATGGGGAAAGAAAGTCTATACTTCTTCTACCCTTGCTATGAGGGCTCTGAATTGCCAGTTTCACATGTTGAAATACCAAAATTATCTACTGTCTCAATTGAAGTCTAAGGTAGATGCTCTGGCGGAAGGTATTGACTGTAAAGAGTTACAAGATTTGGTACATGTCTCTGAACAAGTGGGTAAGCATTCTTTGCAATGTGGTTTTGATGCTGTACAGGCCTCGTCTAGGGTGGCTGCCACTGGATCAGTTCTTCGCAGGCACGCCTGGCTAAGGGATCAGAATTTAGCTGATCATGTTAAGACAAGGATTTTAGATGCTCCTTTACAATCTGATGTGTTATTTGGTTCACCTGTTGAGGCAGTCTTAAAGAAAATGGAAGATAAGGCTAAGTCTATGCAGACTGTTAAAGATTTTTTGCAGGTTCAGCCTCCGAAGTTTAGCAGAAATTGGCCTACCAAGGGGTGGACGTATCCTTCTTATGATTCCCAGTCTAGGGGTAGGTCTAGACGTGGTAGGGGCAGAGCTCAGGGCTCTTTCAGGCCTAGAACAGGGAGTTCTCCTGCACAGTCTTGGTGAGGGCAGGGGTCAGTCCTTTCAGAACAGACCCAATGACCTACCTTTTCAGCTGCCAGAGCCTTCTCGCCTGGCAGCACCTTTGGGAGGAAGGTTGGCACTTTTCAAGGAAAATTGGAGTTTAATTACCCAAGACAGATGGGTATTGGATATCATACACCAAGGTTACAGGTTTTATTTCCATACCTTGCCTCCTTTCAAAGGCATGCCAGACGTTCCTCCTCAGCAAAGAATAGAGGCTCACAAACAGATTTCTCTGCTGCTCCAAATGGGAGCCATACAACCGGTCCCTATGTCAGAAGTGGGCCTAGGATTTTATTCTCGCCTGTTCCTAGTACCAAAAAAGGGGAACACGTGGAGACCAATTTTGGATTTATCTATCCTCAACACTTATCTGGACATTCCCAAGTTCAAAATGTTGACGTTACAACAGCTTTTACCTCTGCTGAGCAAAGATCACTGGATGGTGACTCTGGATCTCAAGGAGGCTTACCTTCATGTTCCTATCAGGCTAAGTTGCAGGAAGTATCTACGTTTTCGGACTGGGACTTCTCATTATCAATTCTCTGCATTGCCCTTTGGCTTATCTACTGCGCCCAGAGTGTTCAAGAAGGTTCTGGCTCCAGTGATAGCTTTCTTCAGGCTAAGAGGAATACAGATCTATCCTTATTTGGACGATTGCCTGATTCTGGCTCAAGGAAAGGACGAACTTCTTCATCATCTACACTATGTGATAGCAGTGCTAAGATGCCTGGGGTATTCTGTGAACGAAATAAAGTCCAGTCTAGTACCCTCTCAGGACATGTGCTTTCTGGGTGTGAGACTGAATACAGCATCCCAGATGGCCTTTTGACCCCGGACAAACAAAAGAATCTTTCTCTTTACTTCCATCAATTGTCTCATCAGTCCAGGCTGACTGCAAGGACAGTCCTTCAAGCCTTGGGGTTCATGGCATCTTGTATTCTGGTGCTTCCCAATGCCAAACTGCATATGAGGAAGCTACAATGGTATCTCAAAATGTATGGACACAGCACTGCCAAGATATGGACACTGTCATTCAGATAATACCTTGCATTCAAAAGGAATTTTTGTGGTGGGCTCAGAAATGTCACCTAAACAAGGGACTCTCTGTGACCCGGCCAGAGGCGAGTCAGATTCTAACGACAGATGCCTCAGACAAAGCTTGGGGAGCTCATCTAAATGGAAAGTGGATACAAGACACGTGGCCTGCCAGACTTCTGCATCTACATATCAACCTGAAGGAGATGTTAGCAGTCCAATTTGCATTAATAGCTTTCAAGGATTTACTTCTTCCAGGGCAGGTGTTGATTCTAACAGACAACACAACTGTCATGTGGTACATCAACAAGCAAGGGGGAACTCATTCTTATCCTCTGTGCAGACAAGCAATGATTTTGTGGGAGACTGCTCTCAGTTTAAAGCTAAATCTACAGGCAAGGTTTCTGCCGGGAGCACAGAACTCCTTAGCAGATGTGTTGAGCAGACAAATTATGGATCCCCACGAGTGGAAATTGGATCCTCATGTGTTTCAGGAATTGACAGTGTCATGGGGAACTCCAGACATAGATCTGTTCGCTTCTCCACTAAACTACCAGCTGCCAAAGTTTTGCACAAAAAGTTTTCATCCCACAGCTTGGAAAGTGGATGCTCTTTCCTTCAATTGGAGCAATCTTCATGTGTATGCGTTTCCACCTCTGCCTCTCCTCCCAAAGGTACTTCTGAAGGTCAGACAGGACAAGCCAAAGATGATTTTAATAGCTCCAGATTGGCCTCGACAGCATTGGTACCCGCTACTGAGAAGTCTGGTATGGGAGCCTCCATGGCCTTTACCTTCGATTCCTCACCTGCTGCCTCAGGAGAACAGTCATTTACTCAATGTCAAACTTCACTCTCTTCACCTGACAGCCTGGCATATTCTGTTTTAAACCCTGGAGGGTTTCAGCTTCCACAGCAAGTTTTGAATGTTATTTTGGAGGCCAGAAGGCCTAGTACAAGGAAAGTGTACGCAGATAAATGGAAGAGATTTTTATTTTGGAGTGCAGCAAAAGCATTTGATGTTTCTAAGCCTAATTTAAGTGTGGCTCTTCAATATCTTACTGAGTTACTGGACAAAGGTTTGTCCTTCTCTTCTATTAAGATTCATGCTGCAGCAATTTCTGCTCACTATGATTGTGACCCACCATTGTTTTCTCATCCTTTGTTTAAGCAATTCCTTAGAAGGGGCAAAGAATATAAGACCCCCACGGAGAGCTCCTACTCCTGCTTGGGATCTCAATTTTGTGTTGGAGAAACTCACTCTACAACCTTTTGAGCCTGCAGCTACTGCTGAGTTGAAATATTTATCATGGAAGACTGCTTTTTTGTTGGCCATTACCTCTGCAAGAAGGGTTTCTGAATTACAGGCCCTTATGGCAGTTGAGCCTTTCTTAATTTTCCATAAGGATAGGGTATCTTTGCGTACTAATCCTTCCTTTATGCCTAAAGTGGTTTCTAGTGTGGCTTTAAACCAAACTATTCATTTGCCTACCTTTTATGCAAACCCCCAAAATAAAGGGGAAAAGATTTTGCACACTTTGGATATACACAGGCAGTTGCGATATTATTTGAGCAGAACTAAAGGGTTCAGGCAGTCTCAGCAGTTGTTTGTTTCTTTTGCTTTAAGTTCTCAGGGCAAGCCTGTGTCAAAACAAACTATTTCTAAGTGGATTGGGTTGTGCATTGCTTTCTGTTATTCCCATCATGGCAAGGAGGTTCCAGCTGGGATTAGGCCTCATTCCACTAGGGCTACTGCCACTTCAACAGCCTTTTTAAGGGGGGTGGCAACTAAAGATATCTTGGAGGCAGCTACTTGGAGTTCAGTCCATACTTTCTCTAAGCATTATCACCTTCCACTTTACTCTAAATCTAGGGCTGGTTTTGCCACTGCTATTTTACAGGGCATTTTGGCAGCTCCTGCTTCTTTATAGTTGTGCCATCCTCCCTTACCTCTGCTTTGGGATTCTACCCAAGTGTAAGGACTGCAGCAATGTGAGATGAAGAACATAGTACAGTTTTGTACCTACCATAAATGTAGATGTTCAAGATCCACATTGCTGCAGTCCAATTTACCCAACCTCCACCTCTGTAGTTAGAGGCAGTTGTGTGGGTTGGATTGTAAATATTGTGTATATTGTATATATTGTACATATTATTAGTGCTAGGGTGGTTGGTTGGTTGTTTTGTTGTCTTTGTGTTTTGACCTTTCTTGTTAGGGTCTTCTGACATCTGGGGCAAGAAAAGACTGAGGATATGACGTCGGTCATGCGCATTTGTACCCTGACGTCCTGATGTCAGTCTAATGCGCCTTGACCGATGTCAGCCTTATACTTTGATATTCGGGCCGACCGAGGACAGTGGACTACCCAAGTGTAAGGACTGCAGCAATGTGGATCTTCGAACATCTACATTTATGGTAGGTACAAAACTGTACTTTTTGCTTGCTGGACTTGTGAAAATTAGAGTACTTGTCACAGGTAAGTGGAAACAAATGGTCCTATTTTAGCTGGAAGTGTATGAATTTCACTTACTAATTGCTGGTATGGAAAATTTGATTCTTTTGTTGATTTTTTATTGCATATTTTGTCTGTAGTGTAAAAACAAGTTGTAGTAAAGTATTATGGGCAAAAATGTGTGCTTTGTTGCACTGCACAGTTTTTGTCCTTAATATTTGACTACAGCTAAGAAAGCATAAAGTTGTATTACATTGTAGTGTCAGCAGATAAACATCTAGCATAAAATAAGGTCATAGTAATTATATCATGATACAATTTAAGACAAAAGAGAGTGAACCACTGCTGACTCTGTAGTAGAAACGGTGAAGGAAATGATTTTCTGTGCGAGTCTGGAATTGTCTTGTTGAAACTCGGTCAGTTTTATCAAATGAGTTATAATTTCAGTCACACAACACCAGTACATTAGTAGTGGAGGCAATGCAGTATTCTCATGTTTTGTCTTGTAGCTAATTTCGTAATTTGTAAAAATGCTAGAAGGCTCGGTCTGCATCATACTACCATCTCCAAGCACTTGCCTCTATGCCTGGCTGTGTGAGTGACTGCATGCTTACAAGTACTACATTGTCAAAAGCATTCCTTATTAAGACAAAGGTATCCCTATACATAGCTACCAGCAAGTTCCCTTGCCCCTTTACTAATTCAAATAAACTCTAGTCAAGCATACCTAAAAAGGTGTCCATCCCAAGGCTGTAAATGGAGTGCAATACCCATAAGCATTGCTTTATTGTAATCACTGCTAGTTTAACAGTGATTGTGTGTATGGCCATGTCCCTCTTGGAAATGGATTCATTCCTTTCTACTAATGTAGGATACACGCTGCCCAGACAATTCATGACTGTTATACTGTTTGCGGAATCCTTCGTTCACCACCTTGCCTTAGTGGACATTGAGAGCATAACTATCCACTTTGGTTACATTTGTAACATTTAACCCTCAAGACCTAGACATGTAGTAGAAACTGTGGTTCTCCTTGTTACTTGCGGAACCTACTGTCATAGCCAGACTTAGGCATAGGCCAACTAGGTGGCCGCCTAGGGTGCCACTCTAGCAGGGGCACTTTTCCAGTATTTGTTTGGTATAGGTAGACCAGGATGGGGGCACAGGGTGGTGGTGCCATGGAGCTCTTTTGCCTAGGGCACCAGTTGACCTAAGGCGACTCCTGCCTACTGTGATGGCTTAGGCTTCACCAGTGTGCAATGTTGAGTACCTGCTTCTGTGCATTTGCAATATGCTAGATAGCTAAAGGTTTCTCTTTCTCCTCATTGCCTCAGCGGTATTACACTCCTTATCTATCAACCAATTCTTCAAGTCCTCAGGCAGAATACTGAGAACTCTTTTCCTCACTAAAAGGTCTTGGAGCATTTCATATGTTATGGTGTTACATCCACTCAGCCATCTGTGAAAACAAGCAATGTACTCATTTACACGGTCATCTGCCTTCCTTTTATGCTCTCTGAACTTTTTTATGTATACATTTCAAGAGTCAGTTTAAAAAATGAAAGAAATATTCTTTACCTTTAGCATAATTTAAACAGCTAACCTCACTAAGTTTAGAAACTGCATGCTTTGAGCTACCTGTGAGGAAAGGAGTTAAAAACCTCACTCACTGCCTTTGGTCATCTTGGCTGATTATACTTCCTTTGAATTACCCGTATAAAACTATGAAAATAATTCCCCTCTTTTTACTGAATGAACAGTTTTACTTTACTGAACTGGGTATCTAGTGCTTGGCATCCCCCTTCCCACGACTCTCGTTTCCCTGGTGAAGGATAATTACCTCTCTCACATGATAGTACCTCTTCTGGTTTCCTTCAGCTTGCTGCTTCTTTTTCTTCATCTAAAACCACAAATGCCAAATGGGTAAGCATCACTAATAATACAAGCCAAGAAATACACTGTTTTAGTGTCAAACAATTTTTAATGCACTTTCTTCTTCAGACTTCCAGAGAAAACAATATCTTGAATGCATAAACACACAGTTTAAAAAATGCACACTAACCAATTAAATGCAAAACACACTTATTCAGTCAGTAATTTAATATACATTTAAACACTATTAAATGTATTTTAATATCTAAAAAGCACATTAAAATAAAAAATGACTACATCAAAAAATGATTAATATTTAACTTCCAATCTCTTCTCTTTTAGAAAGCATTTTATATTAATGCTTTCATTTAATCCCATGGGTTGGTCTGGCTTTAATGTTTCCTGCCATTTGGTTTCTAACCTGTTTTTGTAATTCCCACCCCTCAAATCGACAGGAACCTGCTCAATCACTGAAAACATTTTTTATAGTTATCACATCCAGTAGTATGTTTATACAAAGCTTTATTTCTGTCTTTTACTTTAATACTATAAAAATGTTCTTTAATGCAGTTTTCCAGACTGTGCGTTGTCATACCAATATAATAACTTAAGCAATATATATATATATATATATATATATATATATATATATATATATATATATATATATATATATATATATATATATATATATATATATATATATAAAAACACAAATGGACGTGCAATTATATCTCTCTTTTCAATAAATACAAAATTTAAAGATTCAATATAAGTAAAGACTCTGTAGCCCCAAGAAAAATTAGAGTCAAAACTCCTTGGCTCTCCAAAATCACCCTCACTCTCATGAAAAAGGGACAAGTATTGGACACAGTGGCTAAAAACTAAATCTGCAACACTTTTCCAAAAGTGTAAAGAACTTCAAAACCTTACTAAAAACAAATCAATAAAGGCAAGAAAAAATTCTGTTGTAATGCCCATTTCACCCATAATTCTAACCCCCAAAATTCTAGCACTCCATCAATAAAATGTTGCACCCTGGTGAACCTTCCACCCCAACCCCCTATGCTAACAATCCTCTCCATGAAACTTCCACCTTAATACCCACTTCATTGAATCTATTCAGGAACTAACTCAAACCTGCCAATCTCAAAACCTCTCTCATACCACACATATAGCAAGCAAGAACACCCCTTTCTCTCTTAAACCTGTCTCCATTGCTTACATAAAGTCCCTTCTACTAAAACTAAAACCAAAACCATGCTCTCCCTCTACTGACAGCCTCCCTCCCCTCTTTCTTAAACTTGCAGCCCACTCTATAGCCTACCCTGTCTCAAGCCTAGTTAACAGATCTATCTAAGTGCCCACTGTCCCCGATATTTGGAAATCTTTCTACACCATACCACTACAAAAAGGAGGTAACTCCACAGATCTATCAAACTACAGATCCATTGCCATTCTCTGTCTACTTTCCAAAATCCTTGAAACATGTATTCATAACCAGCTTCTTAAGTACCTAACCGATGGAAACCTTCTGACCTCTTCTCAACATGGCTTCAGGCCTAATCATAGCACTTCCACTGCCCTCCTATCCGTCATTCATACTGTTGCTGAAGCCAGGGACAAAAATCTTATTGTATTTTGCCTCTTCCTCGACATCTCTAAAGCTTTTGATACTCTCTCTCATTCCAAACTACTTGCTAAATTAACCGATCTTAACCTCTCTCCCTCTACTATTCGCTGATTCTTAAGCTATCTCTCAAACAGGCTCTAGTGTGTCAGATGGCAATCCACCTGTTCCCCTTTCCTACCTCTCCAGACTGGAGTCCCTCAAGGCTCAATCCTTGGTCCTCTCCTTTTCAACATCTTCACTAATAATCTACACTCATCCTGCACCACTTCCTCCATTATATTTTTATTTTATTTTACATTTGTTGACCGGGATAGTTTGACTGGATGCATGTCCATTTTCAGCAGAGGCCCGGGGAGAAAAGCTCCAACAGAAACAATAACAACATGTCACAAATATAATACTGACAAAGATTACATAAGCAAACAAGAAAAAACAAGTTCCACAGGTTAGAGTTAATCCCTGGTGAAAGTCAGGGGTAAATTAAACAGTAAGCTGATTGATAGATTTTACACATTTTAGATGAGAGTTAGCCAGGCTTGATACAATGGCATAGCCAGTTTAGTGCCAGATGTTCTTTGAGTCTAGTTTTATATTGACCAAGGGAGGAGAGTAAAGTAATAGCTGGAAGTGAGTTCCAAGATCTGCCTACAGAGTTTGCAAAGAGAGAGTCACCAGCTGCATTGTTAGTTCTGTTTGTCTGAATTAGTAGTCTGTTAGAGGAGCAAAGCAGTCACGGATTGTTATAGGGGGTGATAAGATTTTTAAGTGCAGGAGTATTATCCGGATTATAAAGGATTTTATAAGCAATGACCAGTTGGTTATACTGGATTAGACTGGGTAGTTCAAGCCACCCAAGCTGGTTAAGGTTGATGTAATGGTGTGTCCTAAAAGGCAACCCAGTGGCAAACCTGGCAATGTGGTTATAGCAGGTTGAGAGTTTAAGTACAGTCTTGTTTAGATTAGAGAAAGCTATGACAATTTTGGCAGCAGAAGTTAGGAAGGCCTATTATTGTGCCATCATTTGCATTTATGGTAAATGTAAAAGCAGTAGACTTTGTGATGGTGAGAATAACAGCATTTTATTTTTTTTGGGATTTAGTATCAAACGACGTTGAGTGCCAGTTTTCAATAGTGTTAAAGGTGGACTAGGTAGCAGATCAATAGTGTTAAAGGTGGACTAGGTAGCAGACCATACGTCTGTTGTAGATGTGGCCGAGCAGATCAGAGTAGAGTCGTCAGCGTATTGTATACAGCTGACTATTGGGATGACAGTATACAGGTCGTTAATGAAGATGGAAAACAGTAGGGGCCCTAGAATTGAGCCTTGTGGTACTCCAAGGGTATTAGGTAGTAAGTTAGAGTTTGTTCTGTCAAAGAACAGCCTGCTGTCTCCCATTTAGATAGGATGTAAACCATTGAAGGGCCTTAGTATCTAGACAGAGTGTTTGCAGGGTGTTGTATTAGAAGTTGGTGGTCAACCATGTTGAATGCCTTGGAAAGATTCAAGAAGAAGGTGGAGGATATGTGATTGTTGTTGCGATTATGGTTTATGGTGTTGGTAAAAGCTAGTAGGGCTGAAGTAGTGCTGTGGTGTGGACGGAAGCCGTGTTGGGTATCAGACATAAGGTGATTCTGGATTAGGTGATGCATGAGTGGTCTGTGAATACATTTTTCCATAATCTTTGCAAGTGGAGAGAGTATAGCTATTGGTCTATAATTGGAGAATTCAGTAGAGCTGCCTCCTTTATGAAGTGGGATTAACCAGAAATTATACAATACGCCGATGACTCTACTGTCATCTCTTTCTCAGATAACATCTCTAACCTTCTTTCCATCACTCAAAACACCTTCTCATCTGTGGAAAAATGGCTAACAGAACACCAACTTATACTTAACCTTAAAAAGACTAAGCTCCTACTATTCCTTCCTAAATCTCTCTTCCACCATAAATCCACCTTTACCATTTCTTCTCTTGATAACAACCTTATCAAAGCAGATACACACACCAAGCTACTCGGTACTATAATCGATGACCAGCTAAAATTCGACATCCATGTACAGAACTGTATTTTCAAAATCTAACCAGAAATTGGGTCTTCTCTATAGAAATAAAAAAAATCCTAGCTCCCAACTCCAAACCCACTCTAGCTCATGTCTTCCTCCTTCCATGCCTTCTCTACGCCTCTCCTATCCTCACCCATCTCCAGTCATCCCTATTAACCAAACTCGAACAAACCTATAACAATATAGTCAGATTCACCTGTAGCTATACATATCAGTCACATCATTGCCTTTCCATGAAACAACTTCAATGGTTTGAATTCCCCCAGCTCCTCTTCTTTTCCCAGCTACAGCTCACACACTCCCTACTAAATAAACCCTTGGCATGTCCTTCTCTTATATCTCAGCTCATTCACTTTGTAGCTCTGACCAGAACCTTCTAGATATCTATAAACCAAACAAAAATATTGGCAAACGCCTCTACAAAAACTCAGTGTCCCAAGCTTGGAATAGGCTTCCCCCTAACATCCATAGCATTACTATTACCGGCTGCTTCAAAACTGAAGTAAAAAACTACTTGCTGAACTCAAGATCCAGCCCTTGCCATAATCCTCCTTAATTCTCATTACCACTCCAATTTACTTTTGCCTCTCTCCTACTTTTTATAATATGTTGATCATATTCTCTCAATTCTTGCATTAATCTGTAGAAAATTCTATATTATTATCATGCTACCATGTAAAGGATATGCTTCTGCTTCCTCACATATGTACATTTTATTTTTTTGAGTTATAACCTTTATTTCATTACTTTCCCATGTTTTTGTACTTTTGCTTTCAGCCATGTTTTTCTCCAGTGGATGTATATTTTATGTACTTTGTCATTTCTCTAGTTTTTTCTTCTGCAATGCATTGTCAACATTTGTATTCTTTGATTGTATATTTTCTAGTATGTAACTCATTTAATTTGTATTCTAGAACTTTTCTCCTCAGGTCTCCTCTGAAAATGGGCTATATGGCTCAGTTGGACTAACCCATTTAAAAAATGGCAAATAAATGAATGCATTTAATAATATATCATAGGAGGTTATTAGGCTAATGCCCCTGGTGCCCTTACAAGCCTAGACAAGAGTTTATCTCCAAAAAAGTAGCCTCAGGCTAATGGATCTGGTGCCCTTACAAGCCTAGCCAAGAGTTTATCTCCAAAAAAGAAGCCTCAGCCAGCTCCTGTCGGCCCTGTCAATGAGGGACAAAGATGAAACCCCTGGGACAAATTTGTGGTTTCCCATCCACTCATCAAGGTTGCGCTTGAAGAGGGTCAGTGAGGTACTCTGACATGTGTGGGAAGTCTATTCCAGAGATGGGGCAGCCTCTGGGAGACAAACCTGTCTCTCTAGCAGGTTTTGTTGATGTTGCATATTATATTTAGACCTATTGAGCAGTTAATATGCGAGGAGCTAGACTTACGGATATGGAGCATCTCTAATAGGACAGGGTCCAATATTGACTTGTAGGTGAGACAAAGATCACCTATGAGCAGTCTGTGTGATACCAAGTAGAGTGATAGTGATTTAAGCCTGTCCACATAGGACAGGTGTTGGAGGCCATGTGTTCTCTTTGTGAGGTATTTCTGTGGCTTTTCCTGTTGGAAAGGTACATACCAAATGGGGCATTATACTCAGTTATAGGTCTAATAAGGGAGGAGTATGGAGAGGTAATAACCTCCTTTTTTCTGGGTGCAATCATTTTACTTATGAGATGAACCAAGTAAAAGGCTTTTCTGACCACCACCGCCACATGATGGGTGAATGTGAGATCGTTGTCAACCTGTGTACCTAGGTCTGTCACCACAGGTTGTGTGCTTAGGAGGTTGCCGTTGATGTGGTAATCAACAGGGGCTGTGTTTTTACAAATGGTATGATAATACATTTATTTGCATTTAACTTAAGGCCGTGACTTTGGCACCAGTTATTTGTGGTGTGAGACTGTCTTGCAGTATGTTAACATAATTTGGGGCATCAGTGACAGTACCCAACTTATAGTCATCCACAAACTTGGTCAGCCACAGGTCCTTTGTCTTTGCCTGGACCTCTGAGAAGTAGATGCCAAACAGTAGGGGTCCCAGGACAGATCCCTGGGGGACACCACTAGTGGACAGATCTGCTGTCAGAAGTGGCAGCACCTATTTGAACTTGTGGGTCCTATTTGTGAGCCAGTTGGCCACCCATCTGAATAGATAGGGATCAACACCAAACTGTGTTAGCTTTTCGATGATGCCCAAGTGGGGGATTGTGTCAAAGGCCTTGGCCAGGTCAAGGTAAGTTGCATATGCTGACTTTCCCTCATTCAGGGCCTTGGTGACAGTCTCAAAGAAGTCAGCTAGGTTCAGTAGGCAAGATCTGACCCTGACAAATCCGAATTGGATGGGAGCCAAGTGCTTGGAGATTGCTTGTGTCCTTGTTTATGAGATCCATAATAAAAATAATATGCTCCATGGTTTTACAGATCAGACTTGTCAAGCTAATGGGGCAATAGTTTCCTGTGTCAGTAGTGGCACCACGTTTGTACAAGGGGATGCAATTGCGGTTCTCCACTCTGCTGGAATGAAGCCTGCAATTAGGCTGTGGTTGAATAGGGTGCTCAATGGTGAAGCTAGTTCTTGCTGAAGATGGTGCAGAATACAGCCTGGGATATACTATCAGGTCCCATGGAGGCTGTGTTCTATGCTTTTGATAGGGCCTTTAACACTTGATCTATGGAGATGTGAGATGTGGGACAAGTATCTGGGATGTTGACTGGGCCTTTGGGGGGTAATGAAGTTTGCACTGAACCAGCTAGCAGGTTGGCTAAGTCAGCAGCAACAGTGTAAGTAGTACCATTAAGTACTAGTTTGGAACAAGCTTGGGCTTTGCCATGGAGGTTCCTAACATAACTGAAGGAGGACTTATGGTTTCCCTTTGTTTTGGAGGCTAGTTTCATGTCATAATTGGTTTTGGAGGTTTTCACTAGTGATCTAATTTGCTTGTTAAGGCGGAGGAGGAAGTTTTTCCGATTTAGAATTTGTTCCTTTTTACCCTTGGACTACAATTTTTTCCTTTTGTTGTAAAGCCTGTTGATAGAGGATGCCCACCAGACAGGTCTGTGTTTCCTTGAGGAGCAGATTTTAGTTCTGTTGGGTATGGCTGGGTCCATGCAATTGTACAGTTGCTTGTATACTGCACTGGTGTACTGTTCAGCATAGTTGTCTGCATCCTCTGAGGGGGCCGGTGGTGTGAAGCTGCTGATATCCTCCCTTAGGAGGTTGTAGTCAGCTTTTGAGAAGTTTTTTTAACTTGGTTATGGCTGGGGAGGGGTTGGGTGGGATAGAAACTTTGAAGAGACAGACCGATGATCTGATCTCACCAGGGAAGAACATACTATGGGAGTGGGACAGTGGTCGCCCATGTTTGTGAGAACCAATTCCAGTATGTTATCTCCCTTTGTGGGCGATGAGACCGACTGATCTAGTGCATTAGAACTGATGAAGGAATCATTAGGTGAGGACATTAGTGCAGGAATAGTTCACCCAATCTATGGTGGGGTAGTTGAAGTTACCAAGGATCAGGGTGTTAAGGGGGTACCTTGATGGAGTCAAGTAGGTCCAGGTATGAGGAGTGAGTGTAATGAGACATGGAGGGGGGTCTATAGCTGGATATAACTTGGATGGGTGTCTTGCCAACCGTCAGTTGCACCTGGAGTAATTCCAATGCATCATGCTGGTAAACCAGTCTGGAGGTGTTCTTGTCCTTAGTGAAGATAAAGACTCCACCACCCTTAGTCTTTCTGACCTCATTTTGTAGTTAGAAAGTGTGGAATGAGGTATAGACTCGTAAGGCAGTGGTGCTCTCCGCAGCCCTGAACCAAGTTTCCCTGACTGCACAGACATTGGCATCCTCCAGTGTAAGGAGAGCCTCCAATGAGTGCACTTTCAGATTAAGGCTTCTGGCATTGAGCAGCATGACCTTCAGTTTGCTTTTTGACAGATATTTTATGTTGGAAGATTTGTCTTTGGGGCATAGCCTAAAAAGGCACAATGGGGGATGCAAGAGCCTTGGCCATGATCCGGAACCCTGGGGGGGGGGGTGACAGGTGTAGGCCATCTCTGGCAAAGCATCGAGGCCTGTCAACCATGTTATCCCTGGCAGATAGATACTAGATCCCCTTAGAAAGACACCAGAAACTAAACCAATTGTCGAAGTCAAACATTTTTTGTTGGTATTGTTGTATCATTCTTGGTGAAGGTAGGATGCTGCTTAGGCTAGGGTCATAAGTGCTTGGACCACATACTCTTGAGAGCTCAGTCATGTCTCCCTCTTCATATAGTCCAGGGAGGTACATCTCAAGTCATTCACACCAACAGGGACAATGACAGAGTCATACATGCACCTGTTGTGGAGAGACTTAAGTGCGTGTGTGGTGTGGCGGATTCTAGCGCCTGTCAGACAGCTGACTGTGACCTTCTCATTGTTGAGCCTGGTGAGGGGGACATCAGTGTATCTCACTATTGAGTCATCAATGACTAGTATGTTTGGCTTATTGTTATGCCTTATGGGCTGCGTTTGTGAGACATTTGTGTGTTGACTACTGTGTGTGATGTGATTGTTGTTGTGTGTGGAATGTTTGTGAGTGTGTTTTGGTGGTCTCTGTTGTTTAGGTAAGTTTTTGTTGAGGAGCCCTGCATAGGTGGGTGTGTGGCTTTATGATGTGGGTGGTGTGCTGTTTGTACTGGCAATCTCCTCTTTGTCAGGAGTATTGACTGTGGTATGTGAGAGCATGGATTCCAGCTTACTGATGTAGATGCATCTCTCGCAGGTAGAAAAATTATGTGCTAGGAAAAGGGGTCTGTCCGTGAACATGAGGCAGTTGCTACACTGTCTAAGCATTCCCATGTCGATCAGGCTGGCAGGGCAAACTGATGGTAATTGTCCAGACATAGTGCTCTGAATACTTGGAAGACTTATGAAGAACAGGGTTTGATAAGAGTTTGTCCGCAAATACCCTAAATGTAAAATAAATGGCCTGAAGAACAAGTGCTACAACCAAAACTAAGATGCTTAGAACAGCAGGTAAATTTAATCAAGCTACTAACAAGCAGTAATAAGTGCAGAATAAGAGCACACAAAACAGACAGTTAAGTAAGAGCAGCTGAATAAAGTGTAAAGAAATTTTCTTTTTTTTTTAGTGGAGAGGGAGGGAACAGAGCAGATTAAGAGACTATGGGGGTTGTCCTTACCAAGTGCTCTGTCTACACAGTAGAAGCGATGGGACTGGTAGGAGTGTCTGAATCAAAATTTGATCTCGCTGTACTCAGTTGAGTGAGCAAATGAGATGGGCCTATGAGGAATGTCCAAACACAAGTTCACAGCAGGGGGAGACAATTCCAAAGCCACCAAGATTAACACCATAACAAGAACAGCCGGGGGTGGACTAACTGCAGAGAGACAGAGACCACAATATTCAATTAATATTCAATGAAACAAATACATAAAATGCAGTACTATCTGAAACAATGCAAGTGCAGAGAAAAGTGTACTTTAAATCAGCTTGTACATCTAGTTGATTGCAGGTAGATTACAGCCAGTCAACAGCTCAGATATTGAGCAGAAATAAATACACTGAGATATGACTAACACTGATTATAAGGCAAAGAGAACCCCCCTAGGCAAAGAGTTAACACAGAACTTCAAAAGAAGAGAAACAATCTCCAATGAACCCAAATGGCTACACTTTTCACACTTCTAGCAGGCTAACTGCAGAGAGACAGAGACCATAATATTCAGTTAATATTCAGTGAAACAAATAGTACTATCTGAAACAATGCAAGGGGAGAGAAAAGTGTACTTAAATCAGCTTGTATGTCCAGTTGATTGCCGGTAGATCACAGCCAGCCCAACAGCTCAGATGTTGAGCAGAAATAATACCTACATATTTTACATAAACCACAGGAGTGAATGCCTATGTTTTTAACAGTTTTAGGTAATCGACCATTGGTGTCTTTATTTTCTAATATATTTTTGGAAAACCTTCTCTTATGATAACCAAATTTAGGTCCAAGACTAATAGCATTTTTTGCATCAAGATTAGCTTGCAATATTTTAAATTTCTGTAATACCATAACTGTCCTAACAAGAAAACTGGCCCTTTATTTCATATATTCCCCTTATTTCTTCCAGAATCAACCTGATAACTCATATTAATTTTCAAAATAGGTTTAAACATAGTCTTCCTTTTGTTTTTAATTTCAAAGGCTGTATTATGAAAATAATCCTGACTATAGCATCTATCAATAACCATATGCATAATAGTGACCAGCTTTCTACAAAAATCATCCTCTAAAGTTGTCATTTGAGAGGCATGAATAAATTGTCTCCTAGGGATAATCTTTTTCATAAAACTTTGATATCCCCTCTGGAAATGCAAATAATTATTAGAAAACATTTATTTTCTAAAAACGTTGCATTCTATCCTTTTTCTCTGATCCATTCCAATCTAAAATTACATCTAAAAATGTACATTCAGACCAACCTCCCCTAAAGTAAAATTGAAAAAATCTGAGATTTTGTTCACCTCCTGAATAAACAGTGCACATTCCAATTCTGTAATGTCCATTATAAAAAGAAAGTCATCCACGAAACGTTTGTACATTATAATGTCAGAAAAAAAAATGCTTTTAGTTAATACTTCAAGCTCCCACCATCCTAGCACTAAATTTGCAAATGATGGAGCTGCTGAAGAACCCATGGTGACCCCTCAAGTTTTCTTAAAATATTCCTTATCAAACAAAAAATTATTTTTTTCTAAAATAATTTCCATAAGTGTACAGCTTAACAAAACGTTATTTCTAGAATAAGTAGTATTTTGGTTAAAAAAGACCTTAAACCTTCTATTCCTTTGCCATGTGGTATACTAGTAGATAAAGAACATACGTCTACTGTAAGAAACTTCACATTTTGGTGTTTACAATCATATTCATGATTAAAATGTTTCAGTTTTGTCAGTAAATCCCATGAATTTCTCAAATAAGATGAAAGGTGTTGAACTGTATGTTCATACAATATATGTTTGTCAAATTTTAACTTATCTAGAATGATACCTAGTAGCTTGGTTTCTGAGGTGGGTTTAATTAAAGTGTGATTGGATAAGGTGATTGTAAAGTCATGGTGGGGGGAGTTTGTTTTGTGGCATTGGTTAGGGAACAGTATTATTTTGGTTTTGTTGGGATTAAGGATGAGCTGGTATTTTTATAAGAAAGACTCAATGGCAGTAAAAGATTTTTGAGTATTGTCTTGTAGTTGTTTTAGGGTAGGTGCAGTGAAGATGACAGTGGAGTCATCTGCATATTTTATGATGGAAGCAAGGTTAGTAGCTTTGTGTAGGTTTTTGGTCAGAACTGTGAAGAGCAGAAGTCCAAGGACTGAGCCTTGTGGAACACCTACTGTAATGGGAACTGGGGAGGGGAGGTCATCTTCCCATCTGACTGATTGATAGCATTCAAATAGGTAATTTTGGAATCAAATGAGAGTGTTTCTAGATATGTCAAGTGATGCAAGCTCATGTAGGAGCTGTTTACGGGACACTGTGTCAAATGCCTTTGACATGTCAAGAAATATTGAGACGACCATTTGGCCATTGTTTTTTAGTTGGTTGACAGTATTTGTAAGTTTGAGCAGTGCCACGATGGTACCATGGCCTGGTCGAAATCTGTGTTGTGGGTGGGAAAGGAACTTAAGTAGTAGGTGTTGCATCAGTTGAGAGTGGATGCACTTTTCTAAAATTTTAGAAAGAGAGGATAGTATAGATAATGGCCTATAGTTAGATACTTCTAGTGAGGAGCCTCCTTTGTGGAGTGGGATTACGTAGGAGATTTTCCAGATTTTAGGTACATACTGTTTGGTGACAGATCTATTGATCAGTATTGAAACTGGGTAGCAGATGACACTGGCTGCTAATTTGAGGTAGTTGTTCAACAGCTTGTGGATGGCAAGGGTTGTGAGTTTCACTTGGCTTAGTAATTTCTTTATTGTACTTGTTTGGACAAGTTTGAGGGAGACAGGTGGGTAAATTGGTGATAGTAGGGAAGGTGATTTGTTGCAGGCTATGTTTGTTTTTTATGAGTGAGAGGATGGAGTTCATGAAAAATGAGTTAAAGTGGGATGCTATGTTTTCTTCTGTGTTTTTGATATTCAGGGATGGGGTAGGGTAGGGGTGTGGCCTGGATGGGTACGCTGATTGATGGTGGCCCAGAAGTTTTGTGGGTTGTTTTGATGCTTGGACAGAATGTTTGTATAGTATTTTTTTTATCAGCTCTGATTTGCTTTTTGCAGACATTTCTTAGGTGGTGGTAGGTGTCTAGGGAAGGTTTTGATTTGTTGGTTATATATTGATACCAGAGTTTGTTTGTGTTAGTAACCATTTGATTTCTTTAGAGATGGGCAGTTGTTAGTTTTTGTTTTTATATGTCTTATGGGAGCTAGTATGTTTAGAACATTAAGAAATATGTTACTGAAATAATCAACTGCTGCATCTAGTGGAAGGTATTTTAATAGGGACCAGTTACAGCTTAGTAGCATTTGTTTAAAGACATATAAGGAGACATTTTTTGTATTACGTATTTGTTTATATGTTTGTGGTTTTGTGGGTGAGCTACGGTGTCTTAGAAAGAAGGTTAGTAGGTGGTCACTTAGGCTGTCAGGTAGACAGCCTGAAATATATATTAGAGAGTGTTTGTTAGTCAGGGTCCAGTCAAGAATGGATTGTTTGTTGCTGGTTTTGTCAATTCTAGTGGGTGAATAAATAAATTGGGTGAAACTATGTAGGTTGATATGATTTGAGGGGTTATCTGATGAGTAGGTTTGCCAATCAGTATTGAAATCACCAACTAGTATAGTTTCTTGGCTAATGTGAGTGAGGCTCATGAGAGAAGGTTTTCTATTGTGGAGGGGTTGTTATTTGGTGGTATGTATACAGCTAGTAAGATATGTTTGTTGTTGTTGATTTTTAGACGTGATGCTAAGAGTTCTGTATTGTGCCTTCTGTGGAAGGTTGGGCGCCGGGTTGGCAACTTGACACCGTAAGACTCCACTGCTAATCATAAGCGGACAAGGTGATCTGCTGTGGTGACCCCTAACCTGGAAAAGCCAAAAGAAGAAGAAGAAGAATGCTAAGAGTTCTGTATTATCAATATCTGGGATGTTTACCTGCAGTTTTTCGAAATTAAGAGTACCTTTATACAGAATTGCTACTCCTCCACCTCACTTTGTTGTTCTTCCTTGTCTGAGGATATTGTAGCCAGAGGGAATGATTTCATTATTTTTGATGTGGGGTTTAAGCCAGGTTTCAGTTAGTATGGCAATGTCAGGAATGTATATTGATAGGGTGGCATGGAGGTCATGTATTTTGTTTGAGACTTTTGAGGTTTATGTTTATGAGGAGGATGTCAGTGCTCTTTTTGGATAGGTTGGATAGTAGAGGTAAAGTCTGATTTATTGTTGGTTTGGGGAAGTTGTTTGTGATGGCTGGTTTTGTTGGGTGAGAGTAGGGCCAGGGTTGGGGTGTATGTCTCCACGTAAATGAAGCCTAGATTTTTTTACTTGTAATTAAGGGGAAATCTTTGGGAGGTATAGGTGGTTTTAGTGGTATTAATGCGGGGTTACCATGGTGGAGGTGTATGGCAATTGTTCAATAATTGTGGAGTTGTAGATGTGGGGTGCTATGTTGAAGTGAGAGAGGTCAGACAAGGTGGGTTTGTTAAAGGGTAGGTGGGGAATTTTAAGTAGATTATGAGAAGGTTGTTAGCTGTTGTTAAGAAGAGAGCAGATAGTAATGGGATGAATAGTATGTGTAAGAGAAACATGTTTGAATATTTGGTTTTAGGAAGGGGGTTAGTGGAGGAGGGAATGATGGCATGAGTAGTGAGGTGATGAAAAAAGGATGTAGTTGAGGCTTTGAGAATCTGGGGAAGTAATAGTTAGGGGTTGGGGTGATAATATACAAATATGAGGTGGGAGGAGCTGATTAGTAAGTGCCTTGTGATGTGGAAGACAGTGATAGGTTGAGGATGTGTAAGGGGTGTGGTTTGGTTAGGATAAATGAAAGTGATGTGGGGTTGGTGGGAATGGGGGTAGGGTAGGGGAATGGAGTGAAACTGAGTGGAACGAGGGCAAACGGAGTAGGCAAGTGCAAGTTCCCTGTGTGCACACAGTGCACAGAAAACTATCAGCTGCCTTAAACTGGTCTGGAGGAATGCAGAACTGTTGTGGAGGTATAGAATAACAACAATGGCATGTTCTGCACAGAATTAAGCTATTGAGTTGGAGGAGCACTACACTTCTTTATCAGGTATATAGTGATGCTTGTTTTTCTTTTCAGTTTAAACATTATTTCAGTCCCTATGTTGTGGAGCTAGCATTACAAAAACAATATGGGCACTGAGAGGTGTTCGTAAAAGAAGAACCTTAGGTTTGTAAAAAAATAAACTTAGGTATGGGCACTCTACCAGACAAGACAAGCAGCTACACCAAGGGGATTTTAAAAATGGCTCCTGTAGCTTAAGAAAGCTATGTTAGGCTGTAATTCATCTTGTGCGGGAGGGGGAAGACAGAATAGACCAGAAAAGTAATGGATAGCCAATAGTATAATGAATTAATTTTTAAGGTCTTTTTAACCAAAAATACTACTTATTCTATAAGTAAAGTTTCATTAAGCTGTAGTGTTATTGAAATTATTTTAGAAAATAAACGCCAGGAACCAAAATGCAAAGAACAAGGCAGGAAACTACTGGATAAACACTTTATATAAGTAAAGCTTTTGGATACAATCCTTTCTCAATACAAAACAATGCATAGAACCAGCTCTTTATATATAGGTCCAAATATATCACATGACATGCAGCCAAAATCACATATGTCATCCAAATCACAAAAACATTTTAAAGAAACATTTTAAAAAAACTTTTTTAAAAAACTTAATACAAAAACTTGAAATACTTTAATAAAACTTTAAAAAATATATATATATATATATATTTAGATAAAACTTCAGGCTAAGAGAGATTAGCTCTACTTAATTTAACTAAAATAGGTTTGAGACTGACTTGGCTATTCAAGCCTGGTTTTGAATCACTCATAAGTCTCAAGATCCATTCATATTCTTTAATTTCTAAGTGATTATTTAGGTTCCCTCCCCTAGGTGTAGGTGTAACGTGGTCAATAATTCTAAACCTAAAAAAATGCTGCTGACCAAATTCCTCTATATGTTTGAAAAGTGCATTCCTGTCATAGCATCTCCTAATTTCTGACTTATGTTCAGTCATCCTGTCCTTAAGCCTGCGGGTAGTTTTGCCTACATAGAAAGCATTACATGCCTGGCAGGTAGCCAAGTAAACCACATGGGTAGTAATACATGTACCTGCTACTCTAAAACTAAATGTCCTACCATTGATAGGATGCACAACGTATCATTTTCTGTACTACAAATGTCATCACAACAAGAACAGTTGTGACATTTGTGAGTACCATATTTCACTATAGTAGATACAGGTGTAGTCCTCTCAAAGTCCTTGTAGCATAGTGAACTCTTAAGGGTCCTCATATTCTTATAAGAGAAATTGGGTTTAGGTCCCAATAAACTCCTTAGTTCATCTGATGCCATCAAGATGACCCAATTATCAGATATAATTTTTCTAACAGCGGGTGTCCTTAAGTTATATGTAGTTACATATCTAATAGGTGCTACAGATGTTTGTTTGCACCTAGAGTCAATACTAACAACATCCTCATACAAAACTGGTTTAAATAAAGTCCGCCTATCTTCCCTAATCTTAATGACCTGTTCATAAAGTAGAGATCTATCATACCCACTAAGCAAGAAATCATTAACCATCTCATTTAATTGTACTTCAAAGCAGTCATCATCGGTATTAAGCCTACTGAGTCTGCAGAAGTCAGTATTGATTATATGTGTTTGATGAATGACTTTTTCACCATAGTCGAAGAGGACCTTAAAAAGGAGATTTTTACCCTTGAAAGTACTCTACTTAACATGCCTGTGTTTACTGCCATGTCGGATGACTATCAGCGTATGATGGAAAGAATACACACACTTGATGGAAGGATGGAAGCGACCAAGAAGCGAAAGCTGTGGCGCGATATAAACGATTTTAATAAGGGTAATATCTTCTCTTGGCCTAAGGAGAACGTTGTTATTAAAACTAATGTCCAACCTAAGACACTGAATAAAAATACCCTTGATACTTTAGATGATTTTCATCAAATTGCACCTAATGCAGCTGGCTCGTCTGTCTCACTCGTAGAAGAACGCCCCCTGTCCCTGGAAGCTAATAGTTTGGTCCAGACGTCGTTACGTCAAGTAAATATGGAAACCAGTACTGAGGGAAGAAGTGCTACGTCGCAATCGATTGATGGCGTTCAGAACGCGTCTATGAAGAAAACACAGCAGTCAACACTTAACTTTACGAACTTTTCTAATAAGCGCTTCCAGTTAGAGCGCCCAGAGACAGTTAAGGAATATATTGCAGCACAGAGGTTCCCGGTGCTGCAGTCAGGTATGTCTAATAAAAGAAAAAGTGAGAGCCCTTTAGGACTGGGGAAACAGAGCCGCAAGTTATCCAAGGCACGTTGAATCTATCAGCGATAGAGTTAGATGACACTCATTATTCATTGTTTTCAAAGGGCCTGAATTTCATCCCTTGCTGTGAAGAAAATTTAGTATTAGCATTAACTGATTTAAAAATCTTCTCCAGACTTTTAAATTTAAAACTGCTATTTGGTGGTTCTGAAGCTACTGGGGGGGGGGGGGGGTAACAAACGACGTAGTATTACCCACCAGTACTCCAGTGGTTAAAGCATTTCATGATATTTGTGAAATTCATATCAGGCAGTTATTTAATCCATCTACCAGAAAGAAAAAAAGATTTAATTTAAGTTATGGTGAATTTAAGGCTTTGAAGAGCTTACAGTCCTGTAAAGATATAATTATAAAACAGGCTTATAAAGGAGGTGCTGTGGTTCTTATGAACCGAGTTGATTATATGGATTCTATGTTTAAGTTACTACAAGACACTAAAGCTTTTAAATGCATTACCAGTTTGGATGTGAAAAAGTGTTGCATATGTAAACATGGTTGTGTATGATTTGCAATTGAGTGGTGATATAGATCTTGAGTTATTTAATTATCTCACTGTTACTTGTCCAGTTATACCACATCTCTATGGTCTCCCCAAAATTCATAAATCTAAGCTAGATCCACCTATGAGACCTATTGTCTCTGGTGCGGGTTGGGTTACAGAACCCATCTCGATTTATCTACATGGGCAACTGCTTCCATATCTGGCTAAATGTGATTCTATCATTAAAGATAGCTTTGATTTATTACAGAAATTAAGGGGATGGATGGATAAAGAAAAAGCTTCTTTAGTCAACAATAAGTATCTTTTAGTTTCTTTGGACATTGTATCACTCTTCACCGTTATTCCTAATGATATAGGCCTGGAGCTTTTAAGAGAATTGTTGTGGACACATACATGTGATAATCCCAACAAAGTTGAAATTATCTGCAGCCTTATGGATGTTACATTGAAAAACAACATCTTCCTTTTAATGGCTCCACATATTTACAACTTACAGGGGTGGCTATGGGTACCTCTGTAGCCAATACTTATGCCAACCTGATACTCTATCAGTGGGAAAGAACGCATTTGTTTGGTGATGGGAACCCATTTAAAAGTAATATCACATTTTTTCAACGCTTTGTAGATGACTGCCTCCTACTTTGGAAAGGTAGCCATGAGGATCTTGAAAAATTTCTGGAATATCTAAACTCTGCATCTACTTTTCTAAAGTTTAAGATGACAGTATCTGAAACTTCTATTACATTTTTGGATTTGAAGTTAGATCTTGCTGGGGATGCACTACAAACTAGTATCTTTAGGAAAGAAGTTTGTTCAGGTAGATACACTTATGCCACAAGCATGCATGCACCTCACATATTTAGAAGTACTGTTAAATCTCAATTCTGCAGACTCAGTAGGCTTAATACCGATGATGACTGCTTTGAAGTATAATTAAATGAGATGGTTAATGATTTCTTGCTTAGTGGGTATGATAGATCTCTACTTTATGAACAGGTCATTAAGATTAGGGAAGATAGGCGGACTTTATTTAAACCAGTTTTGTATGAGGATGTTGTTAGTATTGACTCTAGGTGCAAACAAACATCTGTAGCACCTATTAGATATGTAACTACATATAACTTAAGGACACCCGCTGTTAGAAAAATTATATCTGATAATTGGGTCATCTTGATGGCATCAGATGAACTAAGGAGTTTATTGGGACCTAAACCCAATTTCTCTTATAAGAATATGAGGACCCTTAAGAGTTCACTATGCTACAAGGACTTTGAGAGGACTACACCTGTATCTACTATAGTGAAATATGGTACTCACAAATGTCACAACTGTTCTTGTTGTGATGACATTTGTAGTACAGAAAATGATACGTTTGTGCATCCTATCAATGGTAGGACATTTAGTTTTACAGTAGCAGGTACATGTATTACTACCCATGTGGTTTACTTGGCTACCTGCCAGACATGTAATGCTTTCTATGTAGGCAAAACTACCCGCAGGCTTAAGGACAGGATGACTGAACATAAGTCAGAAATTAGGAGATGCTATGACAGGAATGCACTTTTCAAACATATAGAGGAATTTGGTCAGCAGCATTTTTTTAGGTTTAGAATTATTGACCACGTTACACCTACACCTAGGGGAGGGGACCTAAATAATCACTTAGAAATTAAAGAATATGAATGGATCTTGTGACTTATGAGTGATTCAAAACCAGGCTTGAATAGCCAAGTCAGTCTCAAACCTATTTTAGTTAAATTAAGTAGAGCTAATCTCTCTTAGCCTGAAGTTTTATCTAAATATATATATATATATATATATATATATATATATATATATATATATATATATATATTTTTTTTTTTTTTTTAAGTTTTATTAAAGTATTTCAAGTTTTTGTATTAAGTTTTTTAAAAAAGTTTTTTTAAAATGTTTCTTTAAAATGTTTTTGTGATTTGGATGACATATCATGTGATTTTGGCTGCATGTCATGTGATATATTTGGACCTATATATAAAGAGCTGGTTCTATGCATTGTTTTGTATTGAGAAAGGATTGTATCCGAAAGCTTTACTTATAAAGTGTTTATCCAGTGGTTTCCTGCCTTGTTCTTTGCAATTATTTTAGAAAACAATTTTTTTTGTTTGATAAGTAATATTTTAAGCAAACTCAAGGGGTCGTCATAGAGTCTTCAATGGCCCCATCATTTGGAAATTTAGTGCTAGGATGGTAGGAGCTTGATGTATTAACTAAAAGCAAATTGTTTCTAAAATTATTTTTGCAAACATTTCATGGATGACCTTCTTTTTATAATGGATGTTACAGAATTGGAATGTACACTGTTTATTCAAGAGTTGAATAAAATCTCAGATTTTTTCATGTTACTTTAGGGGAGGTTGGTCTGGTTGTACATTTTTTAGATGTAATTTTAGATTGAAATGTATCAGAGAAAAGGATAGAAAGTAAAGTTTATAGAAAATAAATGTTTTCTAATAATTTGCATTTCCATCGTGGGCATCCAAGTTTTATGAAAAAGAATATCCCTAGGGTACAATATATTTGTGCTCTTGAATTATAACTTTAGAGGATGATTTTTGTAGAGAGCTGGTCACTATTATACATATGTTTATTTACAGAGACTATAGTCAGGAAATTTTTATATAATACAGCCTTTGAAATTAAAAACAAAAGGGAGACTATATTTAAACCTATTTTGAAAACTGCTATGAGTTATCAGGTTGATTCTGGAAGAAATAAGAGGAATATACAAAATAAAGGACCAGTTTTCTTGTTAGATATATCTATTGACAGTTATGGTATTAAAGAAATTTTAAAGAAGAATTGGACGTAAATTGATCTTAAAAATGCTATTAGACTTGAACCTAATTTTGTTTATCATCAGATATGTTTTTTCTAAAATATATTAGAAAATAAAGGCACCAATGTTCGATTACCTAAAACTGTTAAAGATATAGGCATGCACACCTGTGGTTTATGTACAATATGTCGGTATATATATATATATATGTTAGTAAATACATTTATATTGAGTCTATAAATTTTGCTGTTTATTTAAAAGAGAGAGATAATCGTAAGTCAAGTGTTATATATATTGCCTTATGTTCTGGTTGTCCAAGTTATTATATTGGTATAGTAATGCATAGTGTGGAAAAGCGTATTGAAGTAAAAGATAGTAATAATGCTTTGTATAAACATACTACTCAGTTTGAGAGGTGGGAGTTACAAAAACAAGTTATAAATCATAAAAACCAAATGGCAGGTACGATAAAGGCAGACCCAACCCCTAAGACTAAATTAAAGCATTAATATAAAATGATTTCTAAAAGAAAAGAGATTGCAAGTTAAATATTAATCATTTCTTGATGTAGTAAGTTTTTTTATCTTAATGTGTTTTTGAGATATTAAAGTACATTTAATAGTGTTTTAATGTATATTAAATTATTGATTGTTTTTTTGCATTTGATTGGTTAGTGTGTGTTTTAAACTGTGTGATTCTGTGTTCAAGATATTGTATTCTGAGGAAGTCTGTAGATGCAAGTATATTAAAAATTGTTTGACTCTAAAACCGTGTATTACTTGGCTTGTATTATTAGTGACGCTTACCCATTTGGCATTTCTGGTTTAAGTTGAAGGTTTTTATGCACTTATCGTACAGTTCGGTTTGTTTTTTTGCTGCTGTTTTTGTACTTTCATCTGTTTCAGTTTTTCAGCTGGCACAGACTATGGCTGTGTAATCTCCAGTGCCAGTCTCTTCAATTCTAGTTAGGTTTTAAGACCCTTGGGGGATGGCATAGATTATCTTTTCTTTGCTTGCTGCACTACCACAGCACTAGTGGAGTGCATTCCGTCTCACTACAGGGACATCCTCCTTGGAAATGCAGGCAAGAGTATTTCCTTTAGCTGTGCAGCCCTTAGTCCACTATGACAGTGACATCTTAGCGTAATCTTTAGGTAATGTCATTTTCTGCCTGTTCTCCTAAACTAAAATGACTACTGTGAAAACCTTATCTTTATATGTTTACCTGTGTCTGAGAGGGTATACATACCTTTAGTGACAAAACTGCTTTAGCTTAAAAAGTTTGGTTCCAATATCCTCACCATTTTCCACCATCATAAAGGACTAGGCTGGAATGGGGAGGAGGGGGGTGATTCCAACCACGGCCATTGATTCCTGATGGATGGGCCACTACCAATATTTGACAATCTGTCTGGCACTGATTGATGCTAGAATCACATCACTACCAACTTGTATACCACCCGAGTATGTGTGGGACAGGGGTTATGGTCCTTGGATTCACTCCATTGCCCCAAATATCATAGTTTCAAGTGGGATGGTCTATTGAATCACATCACTAGTACCTAAGAGGTTAAAGAAAAGTGTGCACACATCTGATTCACTGACCAGTTTACCAAATACAGCCTGGCCTCAAAAGCATAAAGGGGGTATGCATGCTACCCTGGATATGTGCTTCCAACATCCACACCCTAGAACAAAATGCTGACCACCTACAGATCTGAGTCTTTGGCCTAATACACCAGACCCCTATCTTACCACTTTCTCTGTGAGTCATAGTGTCTTCCAGTGACCCTTGCCCATAATAACTGCTTTACATAAATTATTTAACCCCCCACACGCACACACAGTTGTCATAATGGTTAGTGTGCCCTCTTCCCATACACAAGGTACAAGGCTCGAATGAAAAACTGCTTTATATACTGATTCAAAAGGGCTTAATGACTATATGATAATAAACTATTCTGCTGGGTATTTACCACCTTCTGTTTTATTATTTATGGAAATAAGGTATGTAAGGAAAGCTGGTGGTGGAATGCAGAAGTCCAGGAAATCATCAAAGGGGAAAGGAGGAGTGTGGGAAAAAGTGAGAGATACAAAACACAGACCAGGCTAAGAAGGAATACTGGTTGGCTACCGAAAAGATTAAGAGGTGGTTGAGGAGAAGGAAAGTCTGAATGAGGAGATCAAAGCTAGAATCAGAGGGGTTTTAGACAGTTATTACAGTGTGTTGGGTGGTGCAACCAGTACTGCTGTATGGTACAGAAACCTGGGCAGTAAAGGCAGAGCAGTTGAAGAAGCTAGAGGTGAGAGAGGTAAAGTGCCTGATGTGGGTGTTAGGATAAGATGCACACTGTGGGACAGACAAATAAATGAGGACATCAGAGCAGAAGCCAAAGCAGTTACAGAGAAGGTCAAAGAGAACAGATTGTAGTGATTCAGGAATATGTGCAGGAAAGCACATGATAATCTGCTGAAGATGTTTTTGGACAGACAGGAAGAAGGCAAGAAGAAACAAGAGTATCCAGTAAATAGATGGATGGATTGCATGAGAGAAGACGTGCAACAGTCAGACATAACTGTCGAAGAAGGTAAGAGAGTGGCATTGAATCGAGAGAGATGGTGACAGTTGATGACACCCTGACCTCATGTAGAAAATGGGGAAGAATTGGGTTGATTATAATTACACACACACACACACACACACACACACATATATATATATATATATATATATATATATATCTAGACAAAAGATGTTAACAAGCGAAAAGATAAAACTGTATTTAAACAATAAAAAAGTCAAAATAGTGCTGATAGCAGGGTCTACTTCAAACGAAAGCGGAATCCGTCGAATACGAATCCGTCGACACATAAACAGTGAAACGCGATAATGTCGAACACGCAAAACCGCAAAATTTAAACATCAAAACCGCAATAGTCGGCCAACCCCACTGCCCGTAACATACTACCTACGCAAACACAACAACAAAAAACACACACATACACTACCCAAAACCCTACTACTATCCCTAAATTAAAGCGCCAAAACCCCACTTGTAACCCTACACTAAACCCCACATACACAACTATCTATGCACCACCCTTAACCCCTCCCTAACCCTAAGGTCCGTAACTACCGCACACTTACCCTACAGAACTATACCCACACAAAGTAAGTATTCCACACACATACACTTAACAAAACCCTACACTGCACCTTACATATATTACCTATCTATACACTTACCTTAACCCGCACCCTAACCCTAAGGTCCATAACTATCGCACACTTACCTTATGGAGCTATACCGCAGACGGGCCAACTATGACAATTCGACATTTCTGATTTTGCTTTTTAGTGCGTTCGACGTTTCCGCGTCGACGGATTCGTATTCGACAGATTCCACTTTCGTTTAATTAAAGTAGACCCCTGATATACACAAAATATGTAGAGGTAAATAATTCACAAGGACCAGAAAACAGTAATCAGTTACATCAACAGAAATATTAAAATCTGACTAATAATAGATAATCTGAACGACTCAATCTGAAATAAATACCGTCTCTAACTGTTCTAAGTTAATAAAACTCTTTATTAGGCAGATGCAGGTTTCAAAGCAATAAGAATGGATGTGTGTACGCACAGCATCAAAGCAAGATTGACTTTACATTGACTTCAGCTACAGATATATGTTTTAGCTTATCACATACCTGTTCCCATAAAAAAACACTACAAAAAAGAAAGTTTTTCTTACCTTCAGATGACCACATGCAAGTGGACCAGTTTCTCATTTATATAATAATGACTTTTTATCTACAACTCTTGACAACCTGCCTCACATTTTTTATAGCTTTGTTTCCTGATTCATGAAAATAAATAAATTTTACACTTTGGATATAGATTGCATGTATTTTATAACATGTTGGCTTCCTGCTTTGCTTAAGAAGAGTTATAGATACATATCAAGCATATTTCACATTGTGGGTTTAATTTTTTTCCAGCAGAAAGGAATTGCACTTAAACTAACATTTTTTATATCAGAAAAAAAAGCAAATGCAAGTACAAATACAATTCTCTTGTCACTGTTAAGACACCTTATACATTTAATTCTACAGTGCACTTTCTGTTACATATTTTACAAAGTTTAAGTTTAGCACATTTTGAATGAGCTTCTCCACCCTGGTACTATAATAGCAAAAAATCTTCAACCTTATGTCTTTGAGTACGTATCACTTCAGTTCAGTGTAAAAAAAAAGTGTCAGGCCAAAATTTGTAGAAATTGTAATGTCTTTTTATCATTTTGCTGGTGTGTGACGTCCTACAGCCATGAGTCCCTTGCAGTCTATATAGCTGATTATTTTCCCATTGGGTAAGCGCTGTTTCCCTTCCATTTTTCCCAAGTAGTAAGAGATGTTCACAAAGCCATCATCCAGGCAATAATATGGACTTTTTTTTTATTATGACCCGAATATAATTCCCCTACCCCGAACATACATAATAGCTTTTGTGGAGTGATTTGCAATGGGCTTGTGGTGTAACTGGCCACACTTTTGTAAGCGATTCAGCCACTGTAGGACAAAGTGCTATTTTGAATACCTTTAAAGCTAGTCTTGATGACTGGATGGGTGGACACAAATTTACACCAGGACTTTGCTATACAGTCCTGCTCAGTTTGGGAGGTAAGTACTGTTGATTGCTTTAAAAGGGAGTTATGAATTTGTAAGTGTTTATAATTAAAGGTATATTTTGCTTAGGCATCTTAGATCCTCATAATCACTTCTTTAGTATTCTTCCTCTGCCCCTAAGGATCGTTGTCTTAACTTTTATTTACCATCTACCTCATGCTTTCTGGAATGTGATTACTTAACTGCTTTGCATTTCCTCATTTTTGGCTGCATGTCTTTATTTCTTCTGCATTTCATCTCCACTGCTCGCCAGCATTCAGCCCTGATAAATGCTTGTTTTTAATTGTCTCCACAAAAGTTTCTAAAATAGATTTTAAACAACTAAGACAACAAGTGAATTTTGTAAATTTTAAGTTACATTTGTCCACTTACAAAGTAATCCTCATTATAATGGTAATAGCAGATAGTTGACAGTGTAGCATAGCTGTCATTCTTGACATTGATGTTTCACACTGACAATTTATTGGTTTACCAATGACAAGCCAAAAGGTTAGGGGGAGAGTGATTATCTTGTACTGTATTTGTAATCTGAAGAGGGTATTTATCTGCCTGACATTGAGGCCGGTATTATTGTAATGCAGCAGACAGTTTCTTCCTAAAGCTTTGATAGTGGAAGTTTCCCTCTTGTGACCTGACCACAAGAGGACATTTGGTCATGATAACAGACAGTTCTAGCTGCCATGAAACATGACAACTTCATATCTCAAAAACTCCCATGTTTGTGGAATGAAATTCTCCTCCAGTTTAAACTCTGCCTGTCGGTCCATGCTTTCAAGAAGGAACTGGGTGACGGAGTCACAGGCATCTGTAAGTCTAACATGAGATTCAGGGTATCAGTCTCTTTCATGGCCAGTAGTGCTTGAACTTGTTAATCAGACTTGCAAAGCTTATTCTGGCAATTTGTCATCTGCCTGAAAAAGATTATTTACTAACATCTGGGATCCCATATTATGGCGTGCTTGGAGCACCAGTACAGAATTCATACATTCTGACATATAGGGCAGTCATGCTAATTATTTATACACAGATCATGGACTGCTAATTTGGTTACATGCTGCAGCCCTTCTGGAATGCTAAAAGACTTAATAGCATGGAAGGCTGAGTTACAGAGGACAGAGAGTCCATGGTGTACTGCTACATGAGAAGTACCTCAAGGAGGTATGGGCAGAGGTGCCAGGATGGAAGGAGCAATAGTTGGCATAAGAACCAGGGAAGAATTATGTCTAAAACTCCAGTAAAAGTGTATGTTAAACTGCAGCTGATTTTTATCTCTTTTTGTATATTTGTAAACATACTTGGGAACATAATTTTGTTTTCAGCAAATGGCTTAACAGGTACTGCTAGGATATGTACAAAGTGTAGCATATAGGGTGGTTTGTGATAAACCAAGCAGTCAAAGGAGTCGGCGTTATGACCTAAAATCATATTTGTCAAATAAAGTTCAGAAAAAATGCAGTTCTTATCAAATAAGTTGTTTTGCACTTGCGTTTCTCATTTGCTGTGTATGCAGAGTGGAACACACAGAGCACAGAACACACAGAGCACAGAATAGTTTATCTTAAAGGGCCCAACAGGAATTTTGCTCTGCATACAGAGTGGTACACATGCAGAGCAGGAAATAGTTTATTTTAAAGAGCCCAGGTTGCCCAGCAGGAGTTTCTGTGGTTTCAAACTTTTATTAAATTAATGCTACATGAAGAAATAAACATCACACATTATAAACAGTAGAGCAGATGTTTATACGTAGATGAAGTTTTCCTTCCTAAACAGAATTCGAACAGAGTAGCTGGTAAACAGAGAATAGTACTTATTGAAGCCTCTAGATAGCAGAGTAGCTCTTTTCCCAATTTCAGAAAAAGTGAACATTAAAACAGCTTCATCTTCAGTTCCAGCAGTAGGGGAAAAATGACTTCACATTATACCAGTGGCGGTTGGTGAATTCAAATCAAAGGGAGGCTGCAGGAGACAGCTGAATGGGTGTGGCTAATGGGAAGGGATGTGGCCAACTAAAAGGGGTGGGGCTATGGTACAGTGGGATCAATGCTGGACATGCTTACCAAATTACATGAAATCAATGCTCAGTCACTATGGTGCATGCTGAATACTCTACACAGCACACATTGTTACATTATATACAGGCTGGTTTGAAGAGTTACCTCTGCGGTATGCGGCAAACCATCATACTCTGTTTCTGCACCTGATGAGAAGATGTGATCTGGTCTGGAACACATCAGGTCATACTGGATTCCTTTTTTCCCCCTTTTTCATAGAGGCTCAAAAGGGACAGTTTAAAGTTAGTAGTCTTCTTTTTTAGCTGTTCCCATTAGGGGTCACCACAGCAGATCATCTCTTTCCATTTCTTCCTTTCCTCTGCATCTTGCTCTATCACACAAACCACCTGCATGTCCTCTCTCACCACATCTATAAACCTTATCTTAGGTCTTCCTCTTTTTCTCTTACCTGGCAGCTTCATCCTTATCATCCTTTTCCCAGTATACATAGCATTCCTACTCGCACATGTCCAAACAAAACTAATCTCACCTCACTGGCATACAAATACTGTGGATGACTTTCAAGATGATATCACTTAATTGGCCCAACATCATCTAAAATGGACACATATTCCTTGTTATGCCAGCATTCCTGGGACTAGCTTAATATTCAGTGATAACTGGTACAGATAGGGTTAAGCATCAATAAAACAGTTTACAATTATCCTTGATGAAGAAGCTGATGTTCTTCATTCCACATTGCTGCAGTCCTAACCATTGGGTAGTCCGCTGTCCAGTCGGCCCGAATACCAAAGTATATGGCTGACGTCGGTCAAGGCGCATTAGACTGATGTCAGGACGTCAGGGTACTAATGCGCATGACCGACGTCATATCCTCAGTCTTTTTTGCCGCATGGTCCGATGCAGAAGCAGTTTTGCGAGTGCAGGTTGGCGTTCTGAAATTTTCTGAAGTCGGAGTTTCAGACCGAATCAAAGTTGGCTAAGTACCCCGTTGGGGAACATTTTGGTTTTTCTTGCCTCAGTATTTAACGGATGTCAGAAAAAGTGAATAACTGTATTTCTTGTGGGAAACAGATACCTCATAGGGATTACCATACTTTGTGTATACCTTGTTTAGGGCCTGAGCACGACGTTGTTGGATGCCGCTCTTGTGCTAGATTTAACAAACGCACTATTAAGAGAAGGTTAGACTGTGCCAGGTTAGTGTTTGGGAAGCGTTGTAATTATAAAATGCCGTCGGATGCTCCGACGCCCGCTTCGTCCAAAAAGCGCAAGGACAAAGCAGCAAAGCCTAGAGTTGAAGAACCGGCAGTCCCGGACGTCGGTTCTTTAGAAGGCTCAGTGGAGCCAGAGGTTTTGCCAGGAGTTTCTTTGGAGTCTCAGGCAGAGACTTTACTGTTACAGGATGTGCCCTCTCAGGAGGTAGGCCAGGCTGAGGGGGCTTCTCAGGTAGCTGTTCTTCCCTCTCTTCCTAAGGTGGTTAGAGCCTCTCCTTCTGTTTCCAAGACTTCTTTGAGAGGTAGGCCAAGTTTAGCTTCAGTGGGGGCTTCTCCTAGCACTTCAGGTTCTGTGCCTAAGAAACATATGCTTAAAATGGCAGAGGATTTGATTACTATGATTAGAGGTTCTATGCCCCCTCCTGATAAGAGGCCTAGGGTGGAGCCTGAGTTTGAGAGTTTTGAACAGTGTTCAGAGGCTTCTGAGTCTTCGGCTGAAGACTTGCAGGAGTATCCTCCTTATTCTGATTCTGATGTGGATGATTCCACTCCTTCAGCTTCTCCTCCTGAGGATTTCTCATTTTCAGAGACTCTGCATTCCATGAGGGAGCATTTTAAATGGGAAGGCCAGGATTTCTCTGATTCCAGGGAAAGGCTTAGGGAATTCTTGTTTTTACCCCAGCATAGGCCCTTAGCTATACCTCCTGTGTTGAATGTGGTGGAAGATGTTTTTGCAGAGGCTTCCCTGAACCCTGATTCTTTGCCTCCTGCCCCTGTTAAACCTGATAGGTACTATAGGGTGCCTGAAGCTCATAAGTATCTTTTTAAGGGTCCTAGGGCAGACCCGGAAACTGTTTCTCAGGGGCCTAAAGGTGTTAAGGCCTCTGTTGTTAAAAATCCTGTTCCCACTGATAAAGAGGCAAGGGCTTTGGATAGATGGGGAAAGAAAGTGTATACTTCTTCCACTTTAGCCATGAGGGCGTTGAATTGTCAGTTTCACATGCTAAAATATCAAAATTATCTCCTTTCACAGTTGAAATCTAAGGTGGATGCTCTGGCGGAAGGTATTGAGTGTAAAGAGTTGCAGGATTTAGTTCATGTCTCTGAACAAGTGGGTAAGCATTCTTTGCAATGTGGTTTTGATGCTGTGCAGGCCTCCTCGAGGGTGGCTGCCACTGGTTCTGTTCTTCGCAGGCACGCCTGGTTGAGGGATCAGAATTTAGCTGAGCATGTTAAGACAAGGATTTTGGATGCTCCTTTACAGTCTGATGTGTTGTTTGGTTCGCCTGTGGAAGCACTTTTAAAGAAAATGGAGGACAAGGCTAAGTCTATGCAGACTGTTAAAGATTTTTTGCAGGTGCAACCTCCAAAGTTTAGCAGAAATTGGCCTACTAAGGGATGGACATATCCTGCTTATGATTCCCAGTCTAGGGGTAGGTCTAGACGGGGTAGGGGCAGAGCTCAAGGTTCTTTTAGGCCTAGAACAGGGAGTTCTCCTGCTCAGACTTCTGGTGAGGGCAGGGGTCAGTCCTTTCGTAAGCAGACCCAATGACCTGCCTTTTCAGCTGCCAGTTCATTCTCGTCTGGCAGCTCCTTTGGGAGGAAGACTGTCTCTTTTCAAAGAAAATTGGGATTTAATTACTCAAGACAGATGGGTTTTGGATATCATTCACCACGGTTACAGGTTTTATTTCCATACCTTGCCCCCTTTCAAAGGCATGCCAGACGTTCCTCCTCCACAAAGGAAAGAGGCTCACAAGCAAATTTCTCTGTTACTCCAAATAGGGGCCATTCAGCCAGTCCCTGTACCAGAAAGGGGCCTAGGATTTTATTCTCTCCTGTTCCTAGTACCAAAGAAGGGGAACACGTGGAGACCAATTTTGGATTTATCTATCCTCAACACTTATCTGGACATTCCCAAGTTCAAAATGTTGATGTTACAACAGCTTTTACCTCTGCTGGGCAAAGATCACTGGATGGTAACTTTAGATCTCAAGGAAGCTTACCTTCATGTGCCTATAAGACTAAGTTGCAGAAAGTATCTGCGTTTCGAGCTGGAAATTCTCATTATCAGTTCTCTGCATTGCCCTTTGGCTTATCTACTGCCCAGAGTATTCACAAAGGTTCTGGCTCCAGTGATAGCTTACTTCAGGCTAAAAGGAATTCAAATCTATCCTTACTTGGACGACTGCCTGATTCTGGCTCAAGAAAAGGAAGACCTTCTACAGCATTTGGAATATGTCATAGCAGTGCTAAGATGCCTAGGGTATTCTGTGAGCGAAATAAAGTCCAGTCTAGTACCCTCTCAAGACATGTGCTTTCTGGGTGTGAGACTGAATACAGCAGCCCAGATGGCCTTTTTAACCCCGGACAAACAAAAGAATCTTTCCAGTTATTTCCATCAACTATCTCTTCAGTCCAGGCTGACTGCAAGGACAGTCCTTCAAGCCTTAGGGTTCATGGCATCTTGTATTCTGGTGCTTCCCAATGCCAAACTGCATATGAGGAAGCTGCAATGGTATCTCAAAAATGTATGGACACAGCACTGCCAGGATTTGGACACTGTCATTCAAATAATACCTTGCATTCAAAAAGAATTTTTGTGGTGGGCTCAGGAATGTCACCTAAACAAGGGACTCTCTGTGACCCGGCCAGAGGCGAGTCAGATTTTAACGACAGATGCCTTGGACATTGCTTGGGGAGCTCATCTAAATGGAAAGTGGATACAAGACAAGTGGCCTGCCAGACTACTGCATCTACATATCAACATGAAGGAGATGTTAGCAGTCCAGTTTGCATTAATGGCTTTCAAGGAGTTGCTTCTTCCAGGGCAGGTGTTGATTCTAACAGACAACACAACTGTCATGTGGTACATCAACAAACAAGGGGGAACACATTCTTATCCTCTATGCAGGCAAGCAATGATTTTATGGGAGACTGCGCTCAGCTTGCAACTAACTCTTCAGGCAAGGTTTCTGCCGGGAGCACAGAACTCCTTAGCAGATGTGTTAAGCAGACAAATCATGGATCCCCACGAGTGGAAACTGGATCTTCATGTATTTCAGAAATTGACAGTGTCATGGGGAACTCCAGACATAGATCTGTTCGCTTCTCCACTAAACCACCAGCTGCCAAAGTTTTGCACAAAGGGGTTTCATCACACAGCTTGGAAAGTGGATGCTCTTTCTTTCAGTTGGAAAAATCTTCATGTGTATGCCTTTCCACCTCTGCTTCTTCTCCCAAGGGTGCTCCTAAAGGTCAGACAAGACAAGCCAAGGATGATTTTAATAGCTCCAGATTGGCCTCGGCAACACTGGTACCCACTACTAAGGAGTCTGGTAAGGAAGCCTCCATGGCCTTTACCTTTGATTCCACACCTGTTATCTCAGAAGGACGGTCACCTGCTCAATGTCAAGCTTCACTCTCTTCATCTAACAGCCTGGCATATTCTGTTTTGAAACACAGCAGGTCTCAACTTCCTCAACAAGTTTTAAATGTGATTATGGAAGCCAGAAGACCTAGTACAAGGAAAGTGTACGCAGAAAAATGGAAGAGATTTTTATTTTGGAGTGCAGCAAAGAATTTGGAGATTTCTGAGCCTAATTTGAGTGTGGCTCTTCAATATCTTACTGAGTTATTGGACAAAGGTTTGTCCTTCTCTTCCATTAAGATTCATGCTGCAGCAATTTCAGCTCACTATGATTGTGACCCACCATTGTTTTCGCATCCTTTGTTCAAGCAGTTTCTTAGAGGGGCAAAGAATATAAGACCCCCACGTAGAGCTCCTACTCCTGCTTGGGATCTCAATTTTGTGTTGGAAAAACTTACTCTACAACCTTTTGAGCCTGCGGCTACTGCTGAATTGAAATACTTGTCATGGAAGACTGCTTTTTTGTTGGCTATTACTTCTGCAAGAAGGGTTTCTGAGTTGCAGGCCCTTATGGCAGTAGAGCCCTTTTTGATTTTCCATAAAGATAGGGTATCATTACGTACTAATCCTTCCTTTATGCCTAAGGTGGTTTCTAGTGTGGCTTTAAACCAAACTATTCATTTGCCTACTTTCTATGCAGATCCCCAAAATAAGGGAGAAAAGATTTTGCACACTTTAGATGTACATAGGCAGTTACGTTATTATTTAAGCAGGACTAAGGATTTCAGGCGGTCTCAGCAGTTGTTTGTTTCTTTTGCTTTGAGTTCTCAGGGCAAGCCTGTGTCTAAGCAAACTATTTCTAAGTGGATTGGGTTTTGCATTTCATTTTGTTATTCCCATCATGGCAAGGAGATTCCAGCTGGGATTAGGCCTCATTCCACTAGGGCTACTGCCACTTCAACAGCATTTCTAAGGGGGGTGGCAACTAAGGATATTTTGGAGGCAGCTACTTGGAGTTCAGTGCATACTTTCTCTAGGCATTACCACCTTCCTCTCTACTCTAAATCTAGGGCTGGTTTTGCCACAGCTATTTTGCAAGGCATGTTGACAGCTCCTGCTTCCTTATGATTTGCCAGCCTCCCTTACCTCTGCTTTGGGATTCTACCCAATGGTTAGGACTGCAGCAATGTGGAATGAAGAACATAGTACAGTTTTGTACCTACCATAAATGTAGATGTTCGAGGATCCACATTGCTGCAGTCCAATTTACCCTCCCTCCTTCCCTCTGTGTTTAGGGGTGGTGGTGTGGGTTAGGCTATATTCTTGTAAATTTGTATATATTGTATATATGTTTGGTGCAGGGCTTTTTGGTGTTTTTGGTTTGGGCCTTGTCTTTTTAGGGTCTTCTGACATCTGGGGCAAGAAAAGACTGAGGATATGACGTCGGTCATGCGCATTAGTACCCTGACGTCCTGACATCAGTCTAATGCGCCTTGACCGACGTCAGCCATATACTTTGGTATTCGGGCCGACTGGACAGCGGACTACCCAATGGTTAGGACTGCAGCAATGTGGATCCTCGAACATCTACATTTATGGTAGGTACAAAACTGTACTTTTCTTGCAGAACTGAGAAGGCAGTGCAAAAGGAGCAGGCAGAAGATAGGGTACATAAAACAAATGGAGAAGCAGCAAAAGTACCTTACAAAGAGGATCCTAGGCCTTAAGCACTTGCCCTGTATGGACAGACTCAAAAAACTCTGACTATTCTCTGTCTCCTATCATTTTTGTGTGAATAGCTGTCATTATTGTAAGTATCATATCTCCCTGCATAGCCTTCTTCCCATACCTCTCAACAGTCTACACTTTCACACAATGTCCAGAATTGTTTGCCTCATATTTTTGATCTCTCCTCATAAAATGTCTGTTTTCTGGGAAAGCATGGAGGACTGAAGTCACTAAATAATGAAAGACTAGTTTCAGACTTCATATCTTTCAAAAATGTGTGCTAATGCAAAACCTGTTAGTCCAACAATTTTCTAAGTTTATAAAAGCAATATTTAAAATCTGTCCCTAATTTTGGGCATCCCTCCTTATTTTTAGCTTTGTCCAGAATGATTTCAGTAAGAGGTTGAGAGGCATGCTGCCCACTCCCTGACATGCCCCTGCTATGAAGTGTTGCTGCTGTTGATACCATATTACATTCAAAGTCCTCCCCATCTAAAGAGTGAGTTTCATAGAGAGAAAAATGCTTAATATAATAAGATAATGACTGGTTTTATTATCATAACTTCTCAACATGACAGGCATTCTTGTACAACAACATCATGGTAAGCAGGTAAATGCAGAACAAAAATAAAGGAATCCAGGCTTAGTAAAGGTTACAGTATACATTCAGTACAGAGTCAGGCCATACAGGGAATTCCTTGAAATATGAGAGCCAGCACCATATATTTTGTCCAGCTGTGTTATTTAGCTGCTTCCAACATTTGCATTAAAAAATAAAGAAAAATGCAATTTAGATCAGCAACAGGCATTGCACTTTAGAATGCTAAAATGGCATATTATAATTTATTCATTTCCCTATTTAAATGTTGTTTAACATTTTGATCTGGGCTTAGTAAAGTAGTATAACATTTCATTTGGTGCCAAATATACAGATTAGTAATCCAGCACTAGAAGACAAATATCTCTACAGCAACCATATATTTCCCGTGTGTGCTCAGGTATGCAGGAATAATGGACAGCCAAACACTTACATACCCAAACATGAAGTAGTATTCCTGAAAGATTTTTAGGTATACAACTTCACATATGTCAAACTGTCAGAAATGACATTTGCTAAATACAGTACCTTCTTTACATTGAACACTTTTGTAATGCATGACTGCTAGTCAATGACATACATTCACCCAAAAAACTGTAACAATTCACTTTTCTACTTGTTTTAAGTATGTAATGTATTTATTTAATATTTTGCATGGAGCTTTTGTTTCTGGGCAACCAATGAAATTGGCAATGCCAAGTTAGACTTTTCCAGTATAGAACTGCAGTGAAACATGGAGTCACACACATTACATACATGCAACATTATTCTATTTCTAGATGCAACATCATAACATGCATATATTTTTAACACGTTTCTACAGATACATAGATATTGTGTGTGTGTGTGTGTATATATGCACGCAAGTACGTAAGCAGAGCAAGACTGTGGCACTTTTTATACAAACACACACGTATACATATCATACCTCTCAAATGTCTGCTCTCTCCCTGCTAAATCTCCGTAAAACTGGTAATTTTGGAAAAAAAAAAAACAGGAGTGGATGGCAATTAAATAATGACAACAGAATCGTAGACTTATTTTAAGCGCAAAATACTTATTAAATAACAGCATCTTATTTTTATCAACATCTGAAATTAATAGCGCTGATATTTTAAAAGTGTTCATGATTGTCTTTCATTATTTCTGGATTCGTCCTGCATTCTGAACTTGTCTATAACCTACACAAATATACAGATACAGTAACTAGTCTGTCTACAGACTCAATATTTTATTGTTCTGCTTTGCTTATCATATTTCTTTCCAAATTAATCAGAGCTACGTGTCCCAACAAAATTATCAGTTTCATTACTTAAGAATTACGGACAGCACCAAAGATAATGGGGAGGAGGAGACAAAGCGTTGTTGCATCATACGAAATATAAATATTACTCTAATTTACTTAAACATGTTAAAAGAACAACATGTTTGTATCAGCATATATTTTCTGAGCAATAAGAACAACATTGTAATATGCCTGAAAGTTATGTATTTGACCTCATAAAACTGTCGGTCAAGTAGCTTTCTTGCTAAGAATGCAGCTATAAAGGAAACTGTGGCCAAAAGACCTTATCATTGTGGTTGGTTGCTACAAGAAACTTATCAGACACCTACCTCAATTTAAGTAAAAAAAAATGATGAGTGACTGTCCATCTCCGGATCACAAACAATAACTTAAGTAGCTAACTACTAACTAGCTAGTTGTTCAAGCCTCACTCAGGATAGGACAAACCAGGAACCAAATGACCAAAAATGTCCACAAACGAAGAACCAAGTCCAAGACGAACAGGTTTAATGCATCCAAAAAACACAAACAATGGCAAAAAACAGCAGTAAAAACGATTGACCTAGGTTTCATTCACGTTAATACAGACTTCTTCAGAACATTTAAAAATACCCAAAACACCTCTTATATACCGTAATGAATGAATGAATACATATCATGTGACTAAATCAATTATAATGTTAAAGCACCCTTTCCAATTCATTAACATTGTATAAATTCCAACTTATAACAATACTTGACTATATTAAATATAAAATAAAATATATTATAAATTTGATATATAAATTGTATTATAAAATAACATACTATATTAAATCTACATTCAATATAATCAAAATAGTTCATTAATTTCATATATAAAAAATGCATATTTAAAATAAATAAATAAAAGCATGTAACTATACTTCTTATGTTAACAACTACAAGTAACATTTACTATGATCCTTATAAGGAATATAATAAAATAAAATGACATCATAAACCTTTGCATTACTACGCCCTACCATTAATATGCTTGAGTTTAAGCACAGGCTTTATAGTGCAATATTCATTTAGACCAGGGAAATTGTGACTCCCCTTGTGAGTTTAACCAGTTCAGAATTTCTAGCACCTATAATCCACCTTTACATCCCCTATTAAAAATTTTTGAACAGATATGTGAGTTAGGCATACGTAATCTAGAGTTGTCTAAGAATTTTTATAGGGTAGACTTTCAGAGTGAAAGAGATAGTCTTGATTTTTTAAAAATTAACGACATCAGGGTATGTAAACCCGATAAGGGTGGAGGAGCTGTGATTTTTGACAATGTTGACTATTCAAATAAGATGTTAAAATTATTGGATTCTGCTTCTTATGTAGAAAGTTCTTCGTCTGAAGTCAACAAAGCATATAATTTAATTAAGAATACCATCGAAGATATGTTTATTGAGGGGAGAATTACCCAAAATATTTACCATTATATGTCCACCTTGTATCCAAGATTTCCCTGTCTTTTTGGTTTACCCAAAATTCATAAAGACCTCACTGACCCACCCATGAGACCCCTAGTGGATAGTAGAGGGTCTCCAACGTACGCGTGCGCAAAGGTTGTTGACTCTATTTTACAGAAATATTTAGTTAAAATTAAACAAATTTGTAAGGATTCGTGGATGTTTTTGAAAAACATCAACGATTTAGAATTCAACCCTAGATTTAATTTTTTAACGATTGATGTGAAAGATCTATACACGTGTATCCCCCATGCTATTGCTCTGGAATGGGTCAACGAAACGTTAAAACTACAGGGAAGTACCCAAAGTGAGATTACTTTAATAATGGATCTTCTCGATCTTATTTTGGACAACAACTTTTTTGTCTTTGAGGGTAGCTTCTACCTTCAAAAAATTGGTGTAGCCATGGGTTCACCGTGTGGGGCCAGTGTGGCCAACATGGTCATGGCTCACTGGGAACATCAATACATACTTAATAATTCTTCATACAAGGACCGTATTATTTACTATACACGGTTCCTTGATGACATTTTTATTTTATTTGATGGGGATGTGGTTTGTAGTAACCAATTTGTTGATTACTGCAATTCTACTACCCCGTTTCTGAAATTTACACACACTTTTGATGATACATCTATTGCGTACTTAGACAACTTACTTGTCAAGGATGTCTTACTTAACATGTGGACAGCCTCTATTTTTAGGAAATTAACCTATTGCAACTCTATGTTACATTTTAGTAGTTGCCATCCTCAATATCAAAAGCGTTCCATAGTTAAGGGCCAATTTGTTCGGGCAGCACGCATGGTTACAATTGATGATGATTTTCTTAGTGAGTGTAACTTCATAAAAGGATTGTTTGTAAGTTGGGGGTATCCTGAATTATTTGTAGATGAAATTTTAGATGAAGTGGTGTTTAAATGTCAATCACATTTCTACACACCCATTTTGAACAATTCCTCCTTGACATCTACTTTTACATCAGGGGATACTTTGGTAAAGTTCTCTCCAATATCTTCATTTATAACTACTTATAATTTAGACAGTAGTAGTTGTGTTAAAATTCTGCTTAAGAATTGGGAGATCTTTAAAGGTGATAGTAAGGTTTTTTCAAGTGTGGGTGACCGTCCAGTTGTAGTTTATAGAAAAGGCAAGAATCTCAAAGCTTTTTGTGAAACAAATAAAGTTAATGTAGTAAAAACACCTGGAATGTATAAATGTCAGTCTTGTAATTATTGCAGCCACATTCTTGAATCAAATAGATTTCTTGTCAACAACCGTCAGTTTTATTTAAAGTTGAGAAACAATTGTAATTCTTCTATGGTCGTATATCTTGCTTTATGCCAGTCTTGCCCTGCCTTTTATGTAGGCAAGACTGAAAGGAGATTACGTAACCGTATTTATGAGCACTTATATGCGATCAAGAAACTTAAACTTGAAAAGGCATTGGCTAAACATGTTTTTCAATTTTCGAACCATTCTTTTAAGTTTATGGTAATTGATCAAGTTAACATTAAACTACGTGGGGGTCCAGCAGAACTCAGACTAGAAGAACTAGAGTTAACCTGGCAAATTAGATTAAATGCTTATACCCAGCCTGGTCTTAATGATGGGTGCACCATCAGTAGTATGTTGAAACTTAAAAGTTTAGTTCGTTAATAATAATTTTTTAGGATATATGTATATATATTTGTTCAATAGTACATGTATACATTATATTTTATTTTTCACATTTTCTGTTTTTATATATACATATTTTACATTTATTACATTAAAGTGTTAGGTTTTTAGCTTATAGAGATTTATGCTGCTTTTTTGATTAGATGTGTACTTTTGTATTACTAATAGATTGTGGTTATTATTATTAATTTATATATTATAGTTGACAAGTTTTTAGTGCTAAATGTTTGTAGTGATGATTATAAATGGGCATCATTTTTTATTTCCTTTTTGCAGTTCTTGATTGGTTAATAGCAATTATGTATTTTGTATTTAACTGGCATTTTGTATGATGGAATTGTCTGATGAAGTTTGTGTTTTACATAAACGAAAAGCGCTTTACTTTTACTGAGAGTGTGTGTCTTCCTTACTTCCCACTCAGTGTTCTTGTTTTACAGGCTTTATAGTGCAATGTTCATTTAGACCAGGGAAATTGTGTGCATTCAATTTTAATTGCCATTTTAATTCACTTAAATCCAAATGCACATCCAAAATTCTACCTTGCTGGTCACAATTTATTTGCTGTAAGACACAAAATTTAAAAGAATGATCATGATGGTCCATTATATGTCTAGCCATAGCATTAGTGGGTTTTTGATGTTTCATATCTAAAAGATGTTCCCTAATTCTCTCTCTAAATAGCCTACTCGTTTTCCCCACATAGAAGGCCATACAGCCAAAACATTTAGCAAGATAGATAACATTCTTGCTATGACAGTTAAAATGTCCCATAATATATACCTGCTGCTTATTAACTTCTAATTTACTCCCAGTCGTTAAAATGTATCTCCCACATTTAAAGTTGCCAATTTCCCTATTATTAGTAATATTTTTATACAAGGAAAATTTTTCAAAAATCTTTTTAAAAGATAAATCTTTCTTAAACACAATCTTTGGAACATCCATAAATTTAGAACCAACATACCTATCCATTTGTAAGATTTCCCAATTTTTTAGTATTACCCTTGTTATATAATCTGAATCATCATTGTATGTTAAAATATACATTAAAGAAGACTTCCCTGTATCAAAAATAGACCCATACCTTCCAGAATCCACTATTATCCTGTCAGAATCTAAAATACACTTATAAAAGCCACTTTGTCTCTTTTTCGTGACCTCATATAATAAATTCATACATAATTCTTCCGGATAACCTCTGTTCAAAAACATAGAAACCATATAATATAATTCATCCACAAATTCTTTTTCTTCACTGACCATCCTGGCCGCCCGAACCATCTGGCCCTTAACAATAGCCTTCTTTTGGTGGCCAGGATGCCAACTACTGTAGTGAAGATAAGAATTTGAAAAAGTAGGCTTCCTATAGATTTTAGATTTTAACTTACCCTGTATCTGATCCATGGTTAGCCTAACATCCAAATATGTGATAGTGTCTGTATGATATTCATGTGTGAAGGTCAAAAACCATACTGTTTTATTAATGTACTCGATAAAGGCTTCCATAATATTTAAATCACCCTCCCAAATAATAAATATATCATCCAAAAAGCATGTATACAGTTTGATATACTTATTAAATTCACTGTTAAATAAAAAATGCTTCTCCCAATATGTCATTATATAATTGGCAAATGTGGGAGCACATGAAGCTCCCATAGCTACTCCTTTATTCTGTCTAAAATAATGCCCCTCAAAAAACACAAAATTATTATACAACACTACCTCCATAAGCCTGATCATGGTATTAATTTGTTCTTGATCGAACATCCCTGTTAATCCCAATTGGTCCTCTAACCATACTAACCCTATGTCTTGTGGGATTGTTGTAAACAAATTACAAACATCAATAGTTAAAAATATAATTTTACTTTTAATGTTAAAACCTTTTAACTTTTCCAAAAAATCCCAAGAGTCTTTGATTATTTGAGGAAAACATGTCAAGCCCTTCTTCATGTGGTAATCTAAATATTGACTGATAAAACAAGTTTTTCTTCGCTTGCCATCCACAATAGGTCTAAATTGTACATTATCTAGACCTTTGTGGATTTTGGGAATACCAAAAATTCCACTCACCACTGGATATAGATTACACATAAAATTATATTCATGTTCAGTTATTTCATCCTGAAACAGCATATCCTCTAGTAAAATATCGACTTTTTTATGTGCAATATTAATTTCATTTGTACTAATTTCTTCATAATTATCATCCAACAACATAGCCATCATTATACTAATATAATCATTATTATCGACTATCACAACCCCATTACCTTTATCAGGTTTCATGATGCGTATATTTCCTATTTTTCCTATCGCATCTAGAAGGGCTTGTTCTTCCTTAGTCAAATTCACATATGCTTGCCTCTCACGATGTCTGTAATAATCCCTTATATCCATCTCACACATTTTTTCATAGGTGGATATCATGGGATTTAAAGGGGGATTAAATAAACTTGATTTACGTAATATATCATGTCTGTCCACAGTCTGTGTATTAACATTCCCTTCACAATAAATTCTCAAATTCATTTTACGTGTAAATAATTTCAATTCTATAAGTGTATCTGCCAATGAGCCTGTTCTATAGAGAATAAAAGTAAAACCTTTTGAAAAAAGGTTAGCAAACTCTGTATTAAACGGAAAATGCGAATAATTATATAGTTTAAAATCATGTATACTATTTTCAATAATAATAGGATTACATAAAATACCCTGTTGTGTCTGATGTACCATATCCATCTCAAATCCTAATGAAACAAAATCCACTTCCCCACTATTAAACTTAGTAGGACCATCATGTTGTTCAGATATTTGATTAATAATATTTGTGGCTTTCATAATATCAACATCCTGAATACTCTCACTCACTTGAGTAATACCATTTGATTCATTAACATTTCTTATTGGGCCAAAAAAATCTTGATCATTAATACATACTTCATTTTGATCTGTAACACTGACTTCTAAACAGGAAACACAAATCAATTCATTCTCACTTCCATTACTTGTTAAATACATACTTAAATTCATTAGTTCAGAGTCTATTTGGGTAACCGAAAGTCCATTGTCGACTAAACTGAACTTCATAGCATTTAATGTCCCGGAATTGATCATAGAATTGTGACTAGTAGAACAATGGTTGATGTCCATTGCATTGTTGTCTAAAATGTTATGAAAATAGTCATTCTCACCACAATCATTATAATTCAGTTCAAAATTTGTGTAAAAAGGGCTTACCGTCTCATTCCCATAATTATTGACCAGTTGTTTACAACAAACGGGCTTACCCAATGCATCAACCACTTCACTCTCTTCCGTTAAAAAAGAACAATTCATCTTCTGAATCTCCACTGTTCATTCTGGGGTTTCTCGTTGTAATATTTCTTCTTGGGTCGGGCTCCCATTTGACCATAATCCCTCTCCTCGTAGTATATATCCTTGTTTCGGATTCTTTCTGAGCGTCTGGGACCGTCCGCTCAGGATAGGAATCAAGTCCTGACTCTTTCCTCTGACTCTCCGTAATAACAGCAACTTGCAAGCCAAAAAAAAAAAAAAAAAGGCAGTTAAGGAACGATTTGTTTATTTGTTTTGTAGCACCGTGACAAGTGAAGTAGTAACCAGTACTGTGCACAGCCTGTTACAACTGATTGTTTCTCCCTCTCTTTTTTGGAAAGAGAATAAGAACCAATCAGTAGCTATCCAGCCTTTCACGTCACGTGCGTGCCTGCAGATGTGGCAGACCGACCCCCTTCTACTTTACTGTGCGGTTAACTGCACAGATGTCTGGGTATCGCACTGATGCAGTTCTCTCTCCCTAATCTGGACTACTTTCAAAGCAGTCCAGATTTACAGAAACTAAAAAAAAAAAAAAAAATGGAACTCACGGAGCATGTGCAGTTCGAGTTCTGGGACTTTGCGAGTCAGGCGGACTCACTGTTTTTAATTTATAAAATTAATAATTATACATATTTTATTTTTAAAAATGAATGTTCTCTTTTTTCTTCACACAGCTGGGGGGTCTGCAGCCCAATGGCATGAGCTGCCACTGTATTATACCCAGGCTAGCTGGCTTCTCTACTCAAGGTTTGGTTACCTTCTCACATAGGAATGCCCTCCCATTTGCATTATTTCTTTCTTCTTATCTATGTAACTCTAATAAGTGTCCTCACAGGACCCTTGTCAGAACCAAAGAGCATGACTGTAAGGCACTGTGCTTAAATATAGCTGTGCCATTGCCGCTCATTATCTCAAACATCCTTGCTTATTTCTAGGTAAATCTCCTTAAAAGGACTGTCCACTGCTATGCTGTCTAACCATTCTAGGTTACTACATGGGGCCAAGCCACCACTTTGCTGTAGTACTATTGTTTAATTCCTTCAAAATCGGGTGTAGCCAGAAAATTCCATTTTGTACTCTCAAACTCTTTTACTGCCCCCCCCCCCCCCCAACTACCTGGCATTTAAAAAAAACGACCCATCTTTCAAAATGCTGCCCTCTAGCAGTTAATAAATGCACACAATCATTTCAGCGGTTTTCCCTGAAACTATTGAATATGGTGCTTTTAGATTAGCAATCCTCTGTGTGCAAGTTATTTATCTGTTGTTAGAGGCATTAGTTGCGACAGTTGTAGACATAATGTAGCCTGAAAAAGCTTCAATGTTTCTGTGTGATGCAAAGAAAAATGTACACTTTATAGAGTGCAGAGAGTATAGTATATCTGGATACACCCTTGTTCACAATGTCTTTGTATTGCAGTGCCTTTTTTAGGTGTGACATATCCTTGCAGCCTGAGAGTTTAGGCAACTACCACCTCAGAAATTTTCTCTAGACTTTATCACACCATTTTTACGGATGTGTTTTTTTTTTCTTTAGTGAAAATGTTTGAAAAGAACTAGGAGACATACACAACACAAAATAGTTTATTTTAAAGGGCCCAGCAGAAGTTTTGCTCTGTATACAGACTGAGGTACATGCAGAGCAGGAAATAGTTTATTTTAAAGAAGTCATGTTGTCCAGTAGGAATTTATGTAGTTCGGACTTTTTTTTAATTAATGTTAGATGGCTAGGCCAGGCTCCCCAGCCAGCACCAGGCCCTAAGTGGCTGCCTAGGTCAGTAGTGCTGGATCCAGCCCTGACAAAGATTGATATTGTTCATAGCACTGTCATTATGAAGATGGACCTGTCGTTGTCTCACAGAGAATGGCTGGCAAATGCAGCAAGTGTATAAGAAATTATGTGCTCCTGAATTAAAAAAAATGATCGAGCTGCACTCCAGTGGTTTATTTTGTAAACTTGAGATTCTATCTGCTTGAGTTGGTGGTAGCTTGGGTGGATGCAAAAGATACCACAGCACCTATTGAAAAGAGTAGGGGTTGCTTTATTATATAAACACTTTTCCATATTTCTTTTTTTTATTATTTACACATTCATTATATTTGTACTTTATTGTGATGTATAAATTATGATATAAAGCAGTTTACATATTTATCTTCCCAAATCCATGTAACACTCATTTCATCCCCCCATCCTTTCCACCATAGCCATTCTTTGTATCAGATATTACTTCCTCGTCTTTTCTTTTGTTATATAGCGGTTCTTTACATCTTCTTTTCCATAAACACCAAATAGCAATGAATACAATTTTATCCCATTTTATAGTTTCTTTATCACTCCCAACCATATACTTTCCAGACAACACCATGTCCATGTTAGTGTTCCAGTCATAAACATCTTTGAATAATGTCCAAAAAAAAACATTTTTGTCATAATAAAAACATGTTGCATAGTCTCTTCATTATTACAGTTATTATACATTCTTTGTTCTGTCATTTTATATTTCATGTTACTTTTCACTGGCACTTTGTTCTGCCGTAAACTACACAGAAATCACTTACTTCAAAAAGAAAAAAAGATTCAGATCTCTTCTGCCTGCCTTTTTCTTATTGCTTTCTTGTATTCACCTCACATTTTCCTCCAAGGAACAATATAACAGTTTGCATTATTTTTTGTATTATTCTTTTCTTTTCATCTCGACTTCATTTATATCAATTCTCCATGTCTTTATTTTACTTTCATATTCCTTCTCTTCCAAACTTATTTCTCTTTTCCTTTTCTTAACTCCCACCCATCCACATAACTTTATATTTTTCAAATGAACAATTTCCTAATGTTGTCTTTTTCAGACACTTTAACACTCAAAATAAATTTATCAAGGCTAAGAAGACAACTTGATTTATTATGTTCAACACACACTTTTCTTTTACATTTTAAATTATCCTTCTTTTGACTGGATTCAACCTTGTTCCACACAGAAAACCGAAAAGATACCCAGTAATTCATTTTCCATACAGCTTGGGAACATGAACACACCACCTAAATATGCTAGCTTTCCTAAAATATTTGTGTTTGAAGTATATACCCTTTTCCATAGGTATACCTAAAACACCATCCACCAGTTTGTCAGCTTTCATATTTTTAGAACTTCTCTCCATTGTTCTCTTACTACATATTCCCTTCCAAACTTAACCCCTAGAACATCAATTTTAGTTCTGGTAAAATATATTTTAACTTACTTAACTTTAATCCTGCTGAACATGAAATTTGTTCTTTTGTGTAAATTATTTTTCATCCAATGTTTGTTCTTGGCCACTAAAACCAGTCATCTGCATAGATTAATTAATTTAATGGTAACCTTCCCATCTACCATCTTCTAACCTTGATCATACATGTGCCTATAACTGCATTCATTATCATAAACAGCCTGCTCAATGTATAGCCCTGCTTTAGCCCTTTTTTTGATGTCTTATCATTTTTTCCTACCCATCAATCCATTCAGCTTCACAGACACATAAGAAATTTCATACATTTTCCTCACTATCCTTCTTATTTTCCCCTACCTTGTAATCTTTTAAAATATTCAACTTTTCCCCTGATCAGTACTAGCCAATGTCTTACCCACATGATATACTGTTACTTTTGCTTCTCCTTCCCCCTTATCTATACACTCAATCAGTAACATGTCATGTACTCTTTCCCTTTAACCCCATTCATCCTTACATCCAATTCTTCTATGACACCATTCTTTTCTGAATAATCTTCATAAATATTTTATAGTCATTATTTTTCAATGTAATTGGTTTCCAGCGTTTTTATTTCTTCCCCTTTTCTGTATACATTTTATAATTCCCTTACATATCTCTTCTTCATTTATACATTCCTCCATCCATTTATTCAGTAATCCCAGAAAAAACATATTTTTCATCATCTGACATTTCTTTATAAAAACTGTACCCTAATCCATTTGTATGTATTTGTATTTATGGTTTCTTTCTCTTCCATTATAGCATTCTCTAACTCTTTCCTCTTGATTATTTTTTTCCATTTCTTCCACTACCTCTTTTTTCATCTTCCTAACTTTCCATACACCCCTTGTCACTTTTTATATCGTACATATTCTGTACTTATCTTTCAACTATATCCATATCTTCATTTGTATACTTCATCACATTCATTTTTCTCTCATTACATCTCAATTTCTTACCCCAAAAATGGGGAAACTGCTTCTTTTTCTCTCAAATAATAGTTTTGTCTAAATATCATTTTTTATTTTTTCCATATTATATCCATATAGCTTCTTTTTCTTCTTCTGTAAGACTTCTCTCTCTGCCCCTTTCTGTACTATTCTTTCACAAATTTACCATTGTTTACTATAGATCTTTTCCTCTTTCTATTGATCTCTCTTTAATTTTAAATATATATATATATATATATAGGTCTACTACACTAAACCGACAGTACACAACACCGACAACCACAACACCGACACCACAAGAACGAAACCACAAAAACACGAAAGTTCACATGCCCGAAAAACCACAATCCCAACAGTTAATAAACCAAAAGGTTCGCTGTTCCACACAACACACACACAACACAAGAACACCAACAACCTATAAACCTATACTACACCGTACACACAACTATCTATGCACTAACGTTAACCCTAAGGTTTGTCACTATCGCACACTTACCTTACTCGCACCCTAATCCTAAGTCCCTCACCCGCACCCTAACCCCAAATCCCTCAATATTGCACACTTACCCGCACCCTAACCCTAAGTCCCTCACTATCACACACTCACCTTACCCGCATCCCAACCCTAAATCCCTCATTATCGCACACTTACAGAGTCGCGCTCACACGTTTCCCATGTCGGTGTTTTCGCTGTGATGTGATTGTCGATCTTCCGAGCTGTCGGTCTACTGTAGGGAACCTATATATATATATATATATATATATATATATATATATATATATATATACATACATATATTTTTTTTTTACTTTTCTTTATACACCATCCACCACTTCTTCAAACTGCCATAAAATGGCTTTGTTGTCATATGATCTTCCCAAAGTTGCCCCCTTTCTTTAAGACATTCTATTCTTGCAGTTCAGTCTTTTTAACCCCTTTCCTTCTTTTATTATATTTTCATTCACTCCTATTATTGCACATACACCCCTATGATCTGAAAACTTTACTTCTCTAATTCCATCTTTTCTTTATTTCATGTAATCTATAAACAAAATATAATTAATCTCTGTTTAAGTAGCCCCCTCATCTAAGCATAAATTCACTCCTATTATTGCACATACACCCCTATGATCTGAAAACTTTACTTCTCTAATTCCATCTTTTCTTTATTTCATGTAATCTATAAACAAAATATAATTAATCTCTGTTTAAGTAGCCCCCTCATCTAAGCATACCCTCTCCCTTTACTTATTCTTAACCTACCATTATTTACAACCCCTGTCTGCATTTTTAGATCTAGTGCTTGCATTTTTAGATCTAGTGCTTTTTTCCATTTCACTTTCTTAAATTACAATTCAAGTTTCCCACCACAATAATCAAATAATTTTGAATATCCTCAAACATTATTTTCTTTCAGTTACATTTCTATGTGCGTACACCATTACTGTTCTAAACATCTGCTACCCTTTTCCTGTATGGCACATTAAAATTCTCTCTCCTACCACCACTGTTATATCTAATATTTCATTTGTAGTAATACTGCAATACCTGAAAATACATCACTCCCTATAGTCCACATTACTCTTCTTTTTCAAATCATTTCAAATCCACCCTTTTGCTTTTATCTGTACATCTTAAGTCAAGTAAACAAATTGCCTTTATTCACACCATTCAAGCACCATCATTCTTCTAACATCGCTTCTCAAGCTAGTCGCATTCGGCGGCGCTATACTTAAAGTAACCTTTTCCCTTTTTTGCATTTTTTTTTCAGTTTAAGTTTTGGCCTTCTTTTTCTCCTTCTCACTCTTCCCAAGTAGAAACTTTTGCTTTTTTTTTTCTGACTCACAGTCATATCATCCTCCGCTTCATCTGTTTTAGTATCTCAAATTTATTTTTCATGTATGTTTGTGAACTTCATCTAGTGCATCTTTTTCTGTATTTTTATCTTGTACTTCCTCACCCCACCCCTAGCCTGTCTTCATTCCCTTCCACTCTTTCATGTGTAAGAAATGTTCTTCCCCCATCATTTTCCTTACTTCGTCTGTCTTCATTAATTTGTGAACAATCAAAGCAAAAATGTTCGTTTCCACATTTCCTACAATATTATTCACTGTTTCTTCTAGAATGTTATAACTCCCCACACTGTCCGCACCTTCTTTTGTGCAATCCTGGATTAAATGTGATTCATTCCTACAGGAAAAAAAACATGCTTTTTTACTTCCCCCAATACTTAACACTCCCTTTTTTTCTTTTTTATTACAATCACATTAGGCACATACTGTAACTTGTATTCTGTTTTTAATAAACTTCTCATCCCCTATTCCATACTTTTCTGTCGTCCACAACATTTTTTTAATATCATGCACATCCTGACAGAAGCTTGGAAAAACATTTTTAACTCATTCTTTTCGATCTCAACAGTTTTCTTTTTAACTGTACATTAAAATTTTGATAAATATAGTTCTTCCAAGGAGATATGTTACTTCTCCTTTCACATTCATTAACACATTTTTCCTGCTAATGCAAATGTCTCAAAAGTTACTTCAGAACGGTTCACCTATATGCATTAATACTCTAATGTCAGACAAACCGAATCCTAAGGGCATAAGAAAACTAAAACCCAGTATCTGTTTATTTGCTGTTCATTCTTTGTTTTCACCCACACAACAGGCGTTTTCCTCAAGCTGTCATCAGCTCCAGTCTGTCTCCTTTGCACCTACACATACTTTTCTTTCCGCAGTCTTTCACTGGAAACTGCTACTACTGCTGCATAAGTCTTTACTCTGTAAACACTGCTGTCAGTCTCTCTCTGTTTGCTACTATCTGTTCCATCTTCCTGATGCCCAACACAGAGCATGCCCTTAAATTCAGTTACTCCACTGGCCAAACATGCTGTCTTTGTATCCACACCTTCATTTAAGTATCCATCAGTTTTTCTGTCATCTTCTAACTGCCAAAGATTTTGTCCATTGCCACACACCACTGCATGGCCTTCAAGTCTTCTGGTTCTGCTTCTTCCATAATTTCTTGTAAAACAAGAGTCATCCAGATCTCCTGATGACATGATATTAACCTTCAAAACATCTCTTCTCCTCTGAATTAGTTATTTTTTTCTCCTTATCCAGCTCATCTCGACTCATAGCCTCCATCTTAGATTTATTGATCACTGGTAACAGCCCTCTGGCTTTACCTAGAAACAACGTCACAAGGAGTAGATGATTTTCCTGATGCGTTGACCATATTCCCCATAGGAGTATAAATACTACCTCAGGTCTCCCCTGAAAAGAGGCTGCCAGAGTAGTCGGACTAACCCAGTCAACAAAAGGATAAATAAATAAAAATAAAAGTTCAACTATTTCGGGTATGTTTTGTGATGAAATAGAATATGGTTCAAAAAACTGACTCCATTTTAGTAAGTTGTAGTCCAACAAACCCCAAATAAGTGAGATTGAAAGTAGAGTCCTGAGTGAAGGAGAGGTCAAACCGTCACACTGCACATCAGAGATGTTCCTCTGCACCTATTTACTTGTAGCTTAAGAAAGCTTATTCTGATCTCACGGGGTCTTTGATGGAATAGATAATACTGGATTTTCACTCACTAAAAAGTGAGAGGAATACATATGTGAACAATGGTAATGGTAACAATGGTAACATGTAATTTTTTCGACAGAGGAGGCTTTTCTTTCCCATAAGTATACTTTGGAGTGATGTCCCATCCAGTGATGTGGCAGTTAACATCATTGTCTAACACCACTTGGTGTATTTCTGCATATGTGGGGTTTTGCCAGGGGCTCTGCTTTCTGCACACAGAGTCTGTTATGTCACGTATCCACAGGTATCTGTAAATCAACAATAAAGTCTTTTTTACCAAAATAATGTAGTTTGCTTCTTTTCTTTATATAATGTTAGCTTTCATTAAAAATATCTAAATCCAATTATTATTTTAGTTTAGCTTTTCCTCCTCTGGCAGTACTAGGACAGAACTTGTCTACCATTCTAAATTGCTGGGTGTCCATATTTATGACAATCTGGAATTTGATTATCATATCCAAAATGCTGTCAGACAAACCCATCAAAAACTAGACTCCCTGTACAGAATCAACCCTTTCCTAACAGACTCATCCAGAAGTCATATTACCTCTTCCCTTCTGCTACCTACCTTCTATGTAGCACCCATTTTTACAAACTTGCAATTCACTCAACTAAACAAATTCAACCAGTGCTATAACAAAATAGCAAAATTTGCTGTAAGCCTCGTCACTCTTGCAGCCCACTACTGTCATGCTGTTAAAACTGCAGTGTCTAGAATTACCCCACCATCTGAAATATTCCCAGCTAATTATCACCCATAACCACATTCATAAGCACACTCTCTCTCCCCTTCTCTCCAGCCTACTAGAGCCTTACAACCAGGAGCGGCCTTAGGTCAACCGGTACCCTAGGCAAAAGGGCTCCACGGCACCCCCCACCACACCATCTGGTGCCCCCATCCTAGTCTACTTACACCAAATAAATACTGGAAAAGCGCCCCTGCTAGAGCAGTGCCCTAGGTGGCCACCTAGTTGGCCTATGCCTAAGGCCGGCCATGCTTACAACCCAGGTAAGCTGCTACTTTCCAACAATAAACTCCTACTACAGCTAGCAAAATCAAACCATACAGCAGGTGACACATTATACACTGCATGTGTAGCTAGCTGAAGGAGTAGCATTCCACTATCATTGGAACAACACATCCATACAAGCTCTTTCAAAATAAGCTTAAAAGCCCACCAAAAAGACTCCTGGCTCTTAAACTGCTCCACCCCTGGATAAAGGCCATCTTCTGTTAGTCACCACTACTCTACTCTCACTATTTTTTTGTGTGTCCTGTATTTTGTAGATATATACTCCTTATGATCCCTAACATTAACTCACCCTCCCTTTCTTTTTCTCTCTCTGTTCAATCTACTATCTGTCCCACAACCCCTTTCTTCATCTTCACATATTAAAAATGTTACATTTTCTTCTAAATCTGCCAGATTTGTATGTAATTTGACTGCAACATATAATTTTACTGTAACCATTGTATTGTAAATAAGTATCTGAAACTACAAACTGCCTATTTGGAGCTTTTGCTGTAACTATTATATTGTAACTACATGTTTGGAAGTATAAGCTGTATCACTGGAGCTTTTCTGCACAGGCCTCTGCTGAAGTTTATCCAGTCAACAAAAGCAAGCAATAAGTAAACAAATAGTTCTTTAGAAATTGCTCAGATGTTTATTTTGTTTTTATTAAATAGGATAGTATAGTCTGCAAAACACCTTCTCTTGCTGGGAATGGCCAATGATAGTACACAGGTAAAGTAAAGGAAACAGCCTATCGAGCACATGTCCTTGTCAAAACAGTTAAACTGAGCACAGTGTAAACATTATTATATGATGCAGCAGAATTGTTTGAGTAGCATATTACAGAAGCGTTGACAACAAAGCAAAAGCTGAAGAGTTCTTGAATGGAGCAAGTTGATAATTGTCAAAAATCAGCAAAATGATAACCTGATTATGCACTTCTCTGTTTTGAGACCCAGTCATAACAGCTTTTAAAACATGCATAAAAACTTTTGTTGTGTACCTTTTAAATATGTTATGATAGGGTTTGAATCCACTGCACTCAAAATAGCATGTAGCAGTAGCTTGATAGCTTTAAAAGTTATAATACACAAAAATAACAAACACGTTGCAGGGGGAGGTGTCTAATATCAAAATAGTCTGTCTAGCAGTGCCAGATGTGTTGTACTTTTCTGTGCATTTATGCATTTTTTTTACTGCAACTTGTAGTACATTGGAGCTGCGTGAACTGCAAAGAATTATGATTAGGTTTTTGCAGTCATAACCAATGTATGTGTTCTCAGCATGCAAGTCAAGAGTCATCTTTAGAGCTTTGTCTTTTACACATGACAGCCTGCTTATGATGAAAGATCCGTTCATAATCCTGTATACTAACCATGGATGTAACCATTGTATTTACTGAATTATATGCACTGACAGCAACATCTAAACATTGTTATCTTTGTAGATTGTTGTATATATAACCATTCACATTTTTGTGTCAGGTATTAGCATTGAGTTGCATTACTTAATTACATCCTTTTTGTATGTTATTAGATGAAGTGTAGTGCATTGTGCCTGTGTGCAGGCATGCATTTTTGTCCAGCCTGTGCTGTGAGTTGCCTCTCCCTGTGGCAGCTCCTATTTTCATGGTTTATTTAGGGTAAAAAGTCCAAGCGTCTGGGACGCAACAAAAGGGTCTTGTATTTCTCCAGACATCTACTGTTATAAACAAATTCACATATTATATTCTATTCTGTTGCACTTCATTCATGAATGTTACTAAAAGGTGCAGCTCTAAAAACAAACATGAGTTGTATTAAACTGTGACAGATTTTTTAAACCCTTTCCCTAGTGCTCAGAGATGATATCAGGCAAGCTGTATATTTCATAGACACATGCAACACCTTCTATTCAAGGATCAGTTTTTCTCCTCTTTATTTTTGATTTGGTTGCCTCTCCATTTTAAATTGGAGTGCAGACTTTGTCAGGACTGCCAGCTCCTGGAGTAGCATCAACGGAATTGCATTTGTTTAAATATGTAGTATTTATTCATTGATTTTTTTTTGTGGATTTGTATTTTAAAATTACCTCCCTCAACTGTATGCTTATTTGAAAGGTTCAAAATACAAGTGCTGCTTTCAAGAGGCATCCATGACTGTCATACAGTGATAGTCTGTTCAGGCTGGAATAACAGTGCTTGCTTATGTGTTGGCGATGACCACATAAGTAATTCTGTTACTGAAAGCTTTATGCCATCACTTTATTGGATTGTTTCTTTTCTGTTGCTTTCTGATGTTTTAGAGAGAGAGAGAGAGAATACTCTACACCTCTATGAATGTGAGTTTGGACTGTTGCTAGTTTAAACTATATATACAAACTGAAAAATGAAAATGTTTAGTAACTGAAACAGAGCTTAAAAATGTTACAGGTTTTTAACATCAGGTCTGGTTAAGTACAATACTTTATATAAATGTTTCTGTTCCTTACATTAGAAAAATAAATAAAAACATTCCACCTGAATTCTTTGTACATTAGTATAATTATTTAGCACATCAGCTAATTCATTATGTGATGGAGCAAATGGCTTTATGAATAAAATAAAAAAGCTGCAGAACTGCTTCCCCATCTGTTTTATTACCAGTGATTTGGCATTTTACTTAATGGAGCTCCATACAATTTGATGTACTGTGTTTTTATACTGAGGTGGAATGTAAGTTAGTGACTTAACATATTTCTCATTGTTTTCAGTCTTTGAAGTATTGGTCAGAATGAGAAGAATCTGCTTGGAGATCCCACAGGCAGTTAAAGCAGAGCAATTAATCAGGAATCAAAGTTAAATCCTTTGGACTAACTAATTTTACCCCTGGGACTGGAGAGGGCACTAGCCATGCAAACACTAACTAATCTCATGCTGGAACTAATACAGTCTTTAGCTTCACAGCAAGTTCTGACAAACAGGATGCCCTCTGGGACACCTGTGGACTTTTTTTTTTGCTGGTTTCAAGTGAATAGCGCTCGCTTCTTACTTGTTAAGAAGCAGAGCAAACTTTTGTCATTTACACTAGAAAAAAGGTCACTGGGAAAGGTTTACATTGTTCCATAGTGACCATTTGATCTTATCCGGGCTGTTCTTTCATCAGCACTGCAGTGGATAAGAGTGCAACAGTATGTCGTTCTGACATAAATTTATCAGTTGAAGTTGATCCCACTACCCATAGAAAGTCACGTATTATTGCTTTCCAAGTGCCCTGAGTTGAAACTGTTATTGATGGCTTGCTGATAATTAAGATTTATAAAATTGTGGAGGTGTTATTGAAAAGGTTAATGATTCTGTTCTTTTTATGGCAAACAAACACTGGAAAAGATACGCACCTTGAAGCTTGACCAATGTGAGCATGATTAATTCTTTACTTCTTTTCTGGCATGGTGACGTGGCCTGTGAGTTTTTATTTCTGTGATTTATTTTCCATTTAACAAAGCCCTGTTACGATTGCTAAAGCAAGTTCAGGCTTTTCAGGTCTTGCTTCCATTGATGGTGAAATATCCCCAGTAGATGTCAGGATGCTGCCACATTTGTAACATTTGAGAGTGAAGTATGGAAAAACTTTTCATGTAGGCTTTTGTCTCTTAGCATTCATATCTCATTATCTGTTTGTGTGCATATTTGTACATTTTGTTGAAAGCCAGCTTTAGAAATATTACAGGTACTAAGTAAGATGCATATATACAGGACCGGATCTTTATCAGAAATATCTGTTGTCTGTATCATTTTGATTTTTGCAAGTGGTAACTTGAAGTAGTTATAGACTGATAAGCCTGTGTTCCATTAACTTCCAGAAGTATTCCCTAAAACAAATGTACTATGGCTACTGATAGCATTACATGGACTTCTGAAAGTGGTCCAGAGGATGTGATGGAGTCAAATGTAGGAAGTTTAAGGAACAAGTTCACTTTCAGAGCAGGTATTCTGGCTTTACGAGCAAGGTACTGTGCAGTTTATTCAAGTTTCAGCATTTATAGTAAAAAATAAAAAAACACTGTATAAGATATAAGCCTGCATTTCAAAAGCTACATGCAGACTCTTAACCATGTTGGCTTTGCCCACGTTTTCCGAGTACTTTTTAACCTGTATCATGAACATGTGTAAAAAAAATACTGATTTATGATTTGTAAAGTGAGTAAGAACATTTACACAGTAACCGGGTTACTTTCAGTTTGGAGTAAAATAAGAATATTGTCAACCTACATGAAAGAAAAAAATGTTGAGTTTTATTCTAGTTGTTTCATGCTGGACAGTAAGCATCGTGGCTTAGAATTTGCAATGTATGATCACTTGATATGCCACAGAAGGCATCTAAAAGCTTATGGTTTATGTACATTAACTGAGAAGTGCACATGCAGGGACTGCGTATCTCAGGTGTCTGTTGTGTCTCCACCCTCATCCTATACTTTCCATAGCAGGTATTGGTCCTTATCTCTCCTAGCAGGTTTTTATGTCATTACTTATGCATTACGTATGCAAAAGATTAGCTTGGGTGGGGGTTGCATGTGTTTCTCCCTATTCATCTTTCATCCTTCTTAGCAGTTATATTTGCTCTACATCTGTTTGCTGTCCCATACATACCGTATTGTGCCTGTGTTCATTGAGGGGCCTGCCCTTTCTTTTCTGTATAGTGCCTTGGTGGTACTGTAGTCTGTAGTTGTGTACTCTGTATTCGTGGCTCCTTTCAGAGTCTAGGTCACTGAGCTGTACACGTGATTGGTTGATGTGGTATATTGCTGCCACCCTGTGTGAAACACAATAGCATACATTTACTGCCAATGTCTTATGCTTTGTTTTATGAATCAAAAAAGCTGTTCTTCGTTTTCCATATACTAGCACTGTATATGACCACTGTGAAGCCAACCAAGAGATTTAGTTAAGTACAACAGAACTATGTTTTCATGAATGAATGTCAGATATCTCACCCCACCAGCACTTCAACAGGCATAGATATGAGTTAGTTGATTTAAGCCTGATGGGATAGACAGACTTCTGTCATAATCTGTACTGGCTTCACATATGTTCATTTGTTCGACATGAATCAGCAGCATGAGATATTTCCCATCCCCTCATCCTTGACATTTTTCAGCACTACATGAAACTTTTTCGCATCAGAAACAATAACTAATCTCAGTGCATTACTAGCCTCATCTTCTAGAAGTTACAGCAGCAGTTGTTAATGCCGTTCTCCGTTATATCTGGAGGTAATGCAAAATACTTTTGGAGCACTTGTTTCATTTTGTAAGTGCTTTAATTTAGTCAGTCACTTTTCTTCCGTGTGTCTGGTGTTCGTGTAAAAAAAACAGCCATTTATTTTCATTGGACTTTCCTGTGTTCCTGCTTAGAGACAATGACACATTATTTTAATACATTTTTTTCTAGAACAGTACACCAAAAGTCATTAAGGGATTAAGCTACAACAGTAGTAATAGATTGTATTCTGTTCAGGCTTAATTATGTTTCAGAAGTCATAAACTCCTTGGCCTTCTAATCAGATGAAAAAGTTGTGCAAAATCACACTAGAGCTGTCTGTTCTGTTTGAACTTCTTATCATCTGTATAAAGTTGCTGTTAAGCCAGGATAAAAGGTCACAGCCCAAGTTCCTGCAAGAAGCAGTGAGTCAGTGAGCGAAAACCTTACTAACAAGCTACACTAACCAACCATAGCAAGACAAAAAAGGTCTGTCATTTTTTAAACATCTCGAACAGATTCAGAAGTAAAATGATTAAGTCACTGCCACTCAAGGGTGCAGTGCTAATCCTTTCCGTTTATAAAATTCACTCATCTATTACCTCTCATGAGAATCCTAAGAACAGGAAGTCCCTTAGGAAACAGAGAATAGGTTATCAATCCATAGCTAGTATAAATCGACCATATTATAATGCAGCCACTTTATAAATTTAATTCACTTAGTTGTATGATAATGTACACCTTTTTGCGTATGGTTTAATTTAACAGCACACGCATGTGCATATATATATATATATATATATATATATAGTGTACCATCATAATGTCAGCAGGCACATCGTTGAAACAACTTCTGCGAACTCCAAACTGCGACTCCTCAAAACCACGAACACTGATATTCTAAATCACAAAATCTTGCCCCCTTTTTGACCCATGATAGCACTTGTTTCAGATATGGAGTGGCCAGAAATGTCGACGTTCGCTGTTTTCTTTGACTTTCTGACATATCAGCGATACGGAAGTTACAGAAACGGTTCGACCATGTGCACTTTCAGGGATGTGCCTGCCGACATTATGATGGTAAACCTGTATATATATATATATATATATATATATATATATATATATATGTATATATATTTATATATATATATACATATACACACACACACGCACGCACACATTTATACACACACATGTGCACACACTTTTTTAAATTGACTGTATTTTAATGAAAGAAACATTTTCACTAGAAATAAATGCACAAGGTTAAGGCAACATGCATTTCTATGCCCTGATAATCTGGTATCAGTATTGTGCTGTATTTTAAGGAGCACTTCATATATGAATGTGCTTATCCTGAATGAGTGGTTAAACCATTGCTCCATCAAGGCTTAAATGTTGCGACTGCATCTTTTGCTGTACAGCATATCTCGTAAGGAGTTATTTTTCCTGTGAAAGTACTGGGGAGTTGTTTCCTCTCATAACAGTTTCTTCATTTTAAACCCCAAATTTTAGACAGTCACAGAAAAAATCCTTCTGCTGTCGATGCTTGTTCCTTCTGTACTAAAAGTGTGAGAGAGAATTTCATATTCCATTAGCATACAATATGAAAATATTTAAGTCCCACTGTGTAATGCATTTTTACTTGTTTTACTGCCTGTTTTTTTTTGTTAAATTACAATTCTCAAACAAACTGGTATGGTATGTGAGAGATGTATTTACACAATGTCACTGGAGGTAAAGTTCTCACATAAAAGCCCTCCTAATGTTAGTAAGGTTGTCAGTAGTACACACACTGGACCCATCATACATAATTTAAAGCAGACACATAGACCCACATATGCTGAGGCACTTATATGTAACCTTCCTAAACCCCAAAGACCTCCTAGATGAAGTACACATAACAAATTCCCTCAGCAGCCCTGAATGCACTCTTTCAAAACAACACCCATGTCAGCACAGAGACCCACATCTCATGAAGCCTCTACTACTAAACCCATAAGGCAAGTCAGCACACAAGCCAACATTCTGGTCATTGGAGTCTCCATCAAGAGATACACTGATGCCTCTCTCTCCAGGTTGAGTAAGGGGAATGTCATGTTTAGTTGCTTGTCAGGGGCTAGAATCTGCCACATTGCGCACACACTCAGGTAATTGGACCACAAGTACCAGTATGACTCAGTCATAGTCCATGTGGGTCCATTTATGACATGAGACATACTCCGTAGACTATATGAAGAGAGAGAGACATCATGGAGCTCTTGGGATATGTGTTTCAGGCTGGTGTGAGCCTAGCATTGAACAGCATTTTACCTGCTTCAAGGATGATGCCACAGTATGAACAAAAAGTTGACTGACTTTAATAAATGTCTTAGTTTCTGCTGTCATTAAATTAAAAAAAAAAATATATATATATATATATATATATATATATATATATATATATATATATATATGGATCTAGGATGTTTGCTCAAGTGAGTAAACATCCGAATCCATAATAACCGAACACACTTTAACAAAAGTGCTTTTATCGAAAAAGTGCTTTCGTTAAAGCGTGTTATAAAAAAATAATAAAACACTACATTTACATTTTATCAGGGGGGCTTTGCCCCCCCTACTTTAATATTCTCCCTCTGAGACCACACTACAGTGGAGAAAAGGGAAATTTCCCTTACCCACACCATAGTACAGCCTTGGCAACAGGCATACTTACGCAGAAGTGCTTCTTCAGTGAAAAGCACTTTTGCGTAAGTATGCCCGGCCATTTGTGTTTCGGTCGTTTGCTCACTCAAGCAAACGTCCTACATCCATATATATATATATATATATATATATATATATATATATATATATATATATATATCTGGGTCTATCTTAGTACATCGACAATTCACAATACCGAAAACGGATTCACCGACACCATAATATCGAAAGTCACGTTACCGACGCCAGAAGATCGACAAGGCAGAAGACCGACGGAGGAAGACACCGACGCTGAGAAGCTGCGCTGGGGAAAGGATATGTAAGTATGCGGTAGTGACGGACGATAGGGTGCGAGTAAGGTAAGTGTGCGATGCTGGTGTTTAGTAGGGGTAGGGGTGGGATAAGTGAGTTAGGGTTAGGCGGGTTAGGTGAGTGTCGAGTAAGGTAAGTGTGCGATGTTGGTGTTTTGTAGGGGTAGGGGTGGGATAAGTGAGTTAGGGTTAGGGCGCGGGTTAGATGAGTGTGCGAGTAAGGTAAGTGTGCGATGTTGGTGTTTTGTAGGGGTAGGGGTGGGATAAGTGAGTTAGGGTTAGGCGGGTTAGGTGAGTGCGAGTAAGGTAAGTGTCGATGTTGGTGTTTTGTAGGGGTAGGGGTGGGATAAGTGAGTTAGGGTTAGAGGCGGGTTGGGTGAGTGTGCGATAGTGACGGACCTTAGGGTAAGGGTTTGGGTTAGGGTTGTAGATAGTTGTGTATGTATGGGTTAGTGTTTGTTTGTAAGGATTTTGGTGTGCTTGTGTTGTGTGTGTGGGTGTTGGATAGGGGATGTGTTTTGTTTGTTGGTATGATGTGTCGGGTGTATGCGATGTCGTGTTTGTGAACTGTCGATCTTCTGGCGTCGGTTAAATGACTTTCGATGTTTTGGTGTCGGTTAATTCGTTTTCGGTATTTTGAAATGTCGATGTACTAAGATAGACCCATATATACACATACACACACACACACACACACACACACACACACCAGAAACCAAACACAGCTGAAATATAAATGAAGTAATTTATTATAAGGTAAGCCCTTTCATGCTCAGATACAAGCACTTCATCATTAGTTTGTTTGGTCTACATTTGAGACACCAGACATTTGCTGCCCTTTTATCGGCTTTTTATCTGTTTCTGCTGTCATTCTAAGGGGGTGCAGTATTTGTCAGCATGGAAGGAGATGACCAGCAGACCACGCTGCTTTGCTAGGGATGGTCTGCACCTCTCCACTCTAGGCTTTAGAATATTAGCTAAAACATTGTCTTCCCCATAGTGCCTTTTATAGGTAATGCCAAACTGAAAGTGCTTCCATCATAGTAAATCAAAACCAAGAAAATCTTATATATTCTTTTCTGCAGCCTAAGATATAGTGTAGTAAGATTACAAACCTATGACAGTGACACTGAGGCTTTAGCTTGCAAATATTTGCCTTAGTTTACTAACAGCAAGTACACAGATAAAGCAGATTTTTCCCACTAATTTGTATACCATAGCTTCTCTTGGTAAGGGGCATTACAGTAATCAACAGAATAAAGCAAACAAAATCTATTCCTTACTTCTGTAGTTGCTAAAATTCATCCCCCACCACCACCACCAAAAAAAATGCAGATGATATCTAACCAGTAGCTTGTGCTTTATAGATGTACATAAATAGACAGATATTGAAGGTGTCTGATAGTGTTGCAATGTTAGAATATGGTAACTGGAGGACTAGTCAGGAGTTGACAACGTTTGGCTAAATTTTTAGCTATGGAGCTCAATAAAATACTGGTGAATGCACGAGTCCTCAAAGGAACCAGAAAAATAAATGGAACTGATGGAGGGTCTGACACTAATTTTTGTGAAAGAAACATACATTTTATGAAAAAATGTAGTATAAATTCACAGGTCTGTGTAAGTACAGTCTCCCTTGTGTGAAATCATGCTGTGTTAGCTAACATCAGTATTTATTTAGTTTGTTATTAACATTTCATTTTTATCTGACATTTATTTTATGTATTTTTTTTTTATTTGACATTTGTTTGCCGGGAAGGTCCGACTTGGCTAATAGCCCATTTTCAACGGAGGCACAGGGAGAAAAGCTCCACATGTATACAATACAACAGCTTTAAGTTAAACAGTCTGAGACAGGTACAGTCCTTACAGTAGTTCAAGGATCAACACTAGAGACAGTTTGTTTTTACAGAGATAAATTACACATTCACATACTAGCAATGTACAAAATTAGTTAACTAAAGTCAAAGTTCATCCTTAAGGTAAAAATTTCTAAACAGCAATAAGAGAAGAAAATCGGATAGGAGTTTGTGTTGTGGCTGCAGTAATATCACAGTCCTTATGCAGTTTATGTGTATTCAGATGAGTAGACAGGAAAAGTAATAATACTGGGAGAGAAGAATGAAAAGTAGAAACATTTGTGGTTTTATAGCTGTGGATGAGGTAGAGAAGATTATAGGGACATGGGGATGATATGGAAAATTAGGAAGAGTGGATGTAAAGAAACAAAAAGTGTTCATAAATCTATTTTACTTTTCCTGTTCAAATTAGTCCCATTAGACATGGTTTATTTTCAGGGGAAACCTAACAGTTTGCCATGGGAATTGGGTGAAATATTATTATTAATATTATTAACTGCTTCAATAAAAAGTTGCTGTACTTTTTTTTTTAAATAAGTTCCTTGGGATTGTGTATAACAATATTTATGTTGCTGTTTAAATGTATATATATATATATATATATATATATATATATGTGTGTGTGTGTGTGTGTATAGTCACAGCTCAAAATACTGACAATTCAGAATGCAGACACAGGGTAGTGTGTTTGTGTGAGTCTTGGTGGGTTAAGATTAGAGTAAGGGTTAAGTAAGGTGATAACTTTAGTGTTGTATGTGTGTTTGTAAGTGTGAGTTTGTGTCGGAGCCTGTCTTGTGTAGTCGTCGTGTTATGGAGAGAATGGGATTTTCTAAGATAAGGTGCAGAGTTAGGGTTAACATACATTCCTGTCCTCCATGCCACCGTACTAACCCTAAACCTGCACCTTACCTTAGAAAAGCCCTTTCCGTAACACTGCCACTACTACTGATTTAGCCCCTGGCTGCTGTCCATTCTTGCCCTCATCGTCTCTCGACCTCTTAAATTCCCAGCTCCCCAACTTGCTACTCCTGAACCAGGACATAAGTACCTGTCTACCTGATGACTAAGGACCCATTCAAGCTGCCTGCAGTCTCATCCTACTGCCTTCATATCCCTGTACCCTCACAGAAAAGGAAGCAAGAAAGTATGTTATTAACTAAGCCTGGCAATAAAAGCATACGTTAGTAATCTAACACTTCCAGGTGGTTTAAAGAACGCTTCATAGCCAGGACAGCCAGCAGCCTCACTCCCCCCTACCCTCTATATGGTAACCAGTATTCCTTTCTCACCTTTATTCTTACCCCTTAGCTGAATATATTGCCTTCCCTAATCCCTGTCTAGCCTTTTCCTAGAAAGAACCTCTGCTGCAATATTATATCTGTCCACTAGATGGCAACAGTATCCAGTCCTACCTTATAAAACTATCCTACAGTTTATATATAATATAATTATTTTCATCCTCTGGCTTCCAACACTTACTCTTGGCATAATCTCATTCTTCCTCTTACTTTTACTATAACCACCCAACTGTCCTCTTACAACTGTAACTACTGGTTCCCTCACCTCTATACATACCCACACCTTGACTTACCTTCAGTAGTCTGCACTTTTACTGATTGTTCTTCCTGAACTGTTCCTTTCATTTGTCTCTACCCACTCCGCTCACCCTGCGGGCTCATTCCAGTCCCCTACCTTGCCCCCTATTCTCACCCACCCCCAGCACGCCTACATTTATTCTTCCCATACTCCTCCCACCCAGCACTATTAACTAATCAGAGTTCTCTCATTACCCCACCCACTCTTACTCCTCCCACTAATGCACTCCACTATCCCCTACACTTCTCCACTCTTAGTCTCCTCCTCTCCTCCTTGTAAACAAATATAACCCTATCTCCTTCCATGCCTCTCCTCTCCAATAGCCACTTCACTTCCTCTAAACTACTCCTTTCTGTACTCACCTGTTCTAGACATGCCCTCCCCAATCCTCTATACCCTCCGGACCCCTTGTTCCCTTCTTGTACTCCTAATACCACTTTACTATGCTAGTTCTTACTCTTCCAAAGCACCCCCATGCCTGCCTTCTACTCAAACTATCCCATACACTCACCTGCAACCACATTTATGCACTCATTTCCACTCTATATCCTCGTCTCTTATTCCACCTAACCCACTGCACCTATTCTATCCCAAACACTTCACCACCACAACTAAAACTTTTACTCCTAAACTACTGCTAGCTCCACCCAGCTTCCTACTATACAAACCCAAAAGGCTAAAAGTTATCTCCTGTAATGTCCTTGCCTTAGATGGAGATATTCATCCCAACCCCGACCCTTGTCCCACTACAAACTCCTTCCCCCCACCCCCTACTTGTCCCACTACAAACAACCCCTTCATCTTCTGCCTTCTCTCACAACACTCTTTAAGTTCTTCACAATCAACGCCCAGAGCCTTAACAACAAAGTACACCAAGTACAAGCTTGGATTAGCCACAACCAACCTGACATCTTAGCCATCTCTGAAACCTGGCTAAAACCCCATATCGCTAACTCTGAAATCTTACCTCCTGGTTTGCATATCCTTAGAAATGACTGATTAAAAAAAAAGGTGGCGGCTCTGCTCTAATCTACTCTAACATTCTTTCCTTAATCCCTCTTCAAATTCCAACTCCACAATTCAAAAATACTGAACTAACAGTGAGTCTACTACGAATGAATAAACATAAGAATATCTGCATTATTTCCCTATATATCTCCCCAGGTGACAACATCTCTACCCTTGAAGATATTCTTCATTGGGCCTCAACTGAAATCAAGTATGAAACTTAGTCTAGGCGAAGTTAATATTGATTGGAATAAAATCAACACACCTTCTCCCTCCCTTTCCATTAACCTCTACAACTTCACCCAAGTAATCCACTGAACCACCCGTCCTAACAAAATTCACCCCCAGGATCCATCATAGACTGGATCCTAGTTACCCATCCAAACAAAATAAATCACTCTGGCACTATCCCAGACACCTTTAGTGACCATCTGCCTGCTTTCATTCATCGCTCAGCTAACTCCACCCCATATCAACACCATTACATTCCCACTCGCAAACTTAGTAACTTTAACCCCACAACTTTCTCAAATATTTTTAAACAAATGAATTGGCAAATCCTAAATACTCTTCCCCTTGACAAAGCTTTAGAACATTTCAACTCTTGTCTTCCTAAATACTCTTAACTCCCTAGCCCCTCTAAGAAACAAAATAATCAAAGCTAATACTGCTCCTTGGCTGTCCAAAGAAACAAAACAAATCATGCACCAGAGGGACAAATCCTTGAAGCTTTACCAGAAGAATAAAATGTCTACTACCTTGCTCCAATACACCCAACTCCGCAACCGTGTAAAAAAACTAATCACCATGGACAAAAAAAACTACTACAATAAGCTTCAGTCCAACAGTAATAAAAACCCTAAACAGTTCTGGAAATCAGTTAATTCCCTTCTCCATCCAGGCTCCAGGAATAATCCCTGCCCTGACCCAAGTATAACTGACATTGAACTAAGCTCACATTTCAACTCATTCTTTACAGAAACCTTAGCTAACCTAACCAAAACTTTCCCAAACAACAATCCACATAACCCTCATTCTTCACCAACCAACAACCCTAATAACTTTCCCCTCATATTCCAGCTCAAACCAATCTCAACCAATATTATAAAAAGGCTCATATCTAAACTAAAGCCATGCTCCATTGCCCCTGACAACATAACCTCCACCTTCCTCAAATACGCTGCTGATGGTATTGCTCTCCCAATCAGCATCTTAATAAATTGATCCTTAAAAGAATCATATGTACCCAAATTCTGGCGCTCAGCCTACATTCTTCCTCTTCACAAAGGAGGCAAAAACACCAATATTTCCAATTTCCGCCCCATTGCCCTACTCTCTCCAGTCTCCAAAATTCTAGAAAAATGTGTCCACCACTAACTTATGCCTTTCTTGACCCAGAGCTAATTCCTTACACCCACCCAACACGGCTTCCTCCCTGGCCATAGCACCATAACTGCCCTACTCTCCTTCCTAGAAACAGTCAATCAAGCCCGAGATTCTGGACTCCTAGTATCCACAGTACTCCTAGATCTCTCTAAAGCATTTGACACCATTTCCCACAAACACCTTCTCTGTCATCTCTCCAACCTTCATTTCTCCCCAAATACTTTATCCTGGTTCTCCAGTTACCTATCAGACAGATCTCAAGCAGTCAGATGAACAAACTCCACCTCTTCCTTCTTACCCCCACTGGCGTACCTCAGGGGTCCATCCTCGGACCCATGCTTTTCAACATCTTCATTAATAACCTTCACACTGCCATCCCTGACAAAACAGTTATCCAATATGCAGATGACTCAACTTTAGTCTGTGCTGCCTCCAACCTTCCTGAACTACTGACTAAAACCCAAACTGCATTTTCAACCACCACCAAAACCATCTCTCTCTCAACTCACATAAATCAAAAATACTACTTTTTCCTCCCTTCAGGGCTTTCTCTTATGACAAAAATGCTTTCAAAGTCCTTAACCAAACCAACTCAGCTATAGAAGTGGTCCCTTTTGCAAAACGTCTTGGCATTATCATAGATGAACACCTTAACTTCGATATCCACATTCAACAAAACATAAAGAAAACCCACCAAAAATTAGGTATGCTCTATAGGAATAACCTCTTTCTCTCCAACTCCTCAAGGCATACCTTGGCAACTACCTACCTTCTACCATCTTTACTATATGGAGCCCCTCTTCTAACAAATCTGACTTCTTCCATCACCTCCAAACTTGAACATTGCTATAATAAGATCTCTAAGTTTGCAACTAAATCCAAAACCTCCACTCATCATTGCCTCACCCTACAATCTCTGAACTGGCTAGAACTCTCTAACCACCTAGACTATCTACAACTCACCACTGCTCACAAACTAATATTTCACCCAGATAAATGCCCAGCCCTAACAAACATCTTTCCCCCATACATCCCAAATAGATCTCTGAGATCTGAACACCGAAATTTAATTTCTGTCCACAAACCTAAAAGACCTGCTGGCCAGCTTCTCCTCTCTTTCTCACTAGGCAAGAAATGGAACTCTCTCCCTCCTTCACTTAGGACTGTAACAAACTCAGAACCTTCAAAACCCAGCTTTTCTCATACCTGTCATCCAAATGGAAATGTTCCTGCTTACACCCTACCTAAATTCAAGGGAATTCCCCAAGGAGTTCATACTCCTTGCTCCTAACCTCCCTCTAACTCATATTTCTATTCTCCTACAACAGACTCAAGCTCTCAGTCACTGATTAAGCAATCTCTCACTTGATTCCAAGTGTGTATATATTGTAAATAGCAAATTACTTCTATTGACTGCACATCAAGTATATACCTTACTTAATTAGAATAACTGCATGCAAACTTTCTCCCCCCTACTAGTATAATAACACAAGAACCTTAGATCTTTTATTATAAAAACAGTTGACCGTGCTTGCTCTGAATGCAAACACCTGTAAACTGTGTTCTCTAATATCTGTTAACTGTGCTGTATGCTGTACATTTTATGCATTTGCTTACTGTATGAATATTGTACATGTATTATACCTTTATAGTTATGTAACCCTTACTGTATTGCATATGGAGCTTTTCTCCCTGGGCCTCTACTCAAAATGGGCACTTTCAGTACGAGTGGACTTCCCCGGTAATCAGACTGAAAATAAAATAAAAATAAATAAATACTGTTCAGGCTGAAGTTCTGAAGCTACTGTACCCACTATATGGAAAATCTCCCATGTCATACCTCTTCATAAAGGATGCAGTTCCACTGAACTGTCAAACTTTAGACCCATAGCTATTCTGTCACCTCTAGCTAAAATTATGGAGAAGTGTGTACACATACAGCTCATGCACTGCCTCACATAGAACTTTCAGCATGACTTTAAGCCACACCACAGTACTACTTCTGCCCTCCTCTCTGTGTCTAATGTCATTAACCACAACCGCAATAAAAACAAACTATCCTCAGCACTCTTTCTAGATCTATCCAAACCTTTTGACATGGTTGACCACAAAATGCTTATACATACTTCAAAGGCCTTCTCCTTAAACAACCATGCACTCCAGTGGTTTCAGTCCTACTTGCAGGGCAGGCAACAGGCAGTCCTATGACAGGACAAGCTATCTTCTCTCCTACCAATCACATTAGGAGTCCCCCAGGGCTCGATACTAGGACCCTTTCTTTTCTCCATCTTTATCAACGACCTTCATTCAGTCATCCCAGATGCTACCTGCATTCAGTATGTGGATGACTCCACCTTGATTTGTTCTGACACCTCACCAGCTACTATATTCACATTAACCCAAAATACCTCCAATACAGTGGAAAAATGGCTCTCCAGTCAACATCTAATCCTAAACCCCAGCAAAACTAAGCTGCTCCTCTTCTCCCCCACACGCAGGACCCCCCTGCCATCCTTCAACATAACCACTAACAACTGCACTGTCATCTCCCCAGAAGCCCAAACTAAACTACTGTGTGTCATAGTTGATAACCTGAAGTTTGATGTGCATATTAATCAAACTATCAAAATCATTAATCACTTGGCTCTCTCTACAGAATCAAACCTTTCCTTACTCCACTTGCTAGAACTGCAATTGCAATTGCCCATTCCCATCTACTATCAATTCTTCTTTACACCTCACCTCTATTCTCCAACTTAAACAAAACAGATCTTAATAAACTATCATCCTGCTAAAACCTCATTGCCAAATTTGCTACTGTCACAACCAAAATCGCCCAGGATGGCACGAACTGCCTAGTCTACTGCAGTTCAACCAGCTAATAGTGGCACATAAAGCCCTTTACCAACCGGAAAATACACCTACACTAAAAAATGTTATCAGCCCCTACACCAGCACCTGGCCACTGCGATCATCCACTAGACTCCTAGTTCAAACATACAAATCCAACTACTCAGCTGGGGACTCTCTATTTGCCAACTCTGTTGGAAAAACATGGAACAGACTCCCAGCTGACTTGACTCTAGAACCCTCACCAACTCAATTCAAAAACAAAGTATAGAAATACTTAAAAACTCATTGGTTATATCCTTGCACTAACCCCGACTAGTGACCTTTTTATTACATAGGTGTCTTACCTTCAACTACATCTAATTTTTTTCTACCACACCATTTCAGGAAGGGTCAGTTGTATAATTGCTGCTCAATGCATCTTAAACCTGAATGTAATGTTAATGTTAAGTTTTGTAAAGTGTTTTATAATAAGTCAGTACTATATGTGCTAAATGCTGATATTGCTTATGACTGTAATCTGCTTGAAACTAGCATTTACTAAATATTCGATGTGTATTATTGTCTTGGAGTTTTTCTCCCCGGCCTCTGCTGAAAATGGACATATATCCCGGTCAACAAAAGTAAAATAAATAAATAGGTATGTTATGGTATTGCTATGCCTTTCAGTTTTTTTTTTGTTTTGTTTAGTTTTGTTTTAGTGTAGTTTATTTGTTTTTGAAATTTATTTACCGTATATTTTGGGTTGCATTTATTAGTACTGTGATTTCTTTATTTTGATATGTCAATGCTCTTGAACTATCAGCATTTTGATATGTCGATATTATAAAATGTTAATATTTTGGTGTTGGTATTTTGAGTGTCTTTATTTTGAATTGTCAGCATATTTTTCTGATTTTAACACGCGCTCGAAGCACTCCTCAGTATGGAGAACGTCAACATCTGTGCAGTAACTGAAACCTGGTTCAAGGCTCCACAGAGCACCCCAGCACTACCGGGCTACAACTCATACCACACATTTCGGCCACAGAACATGGACCGAAACACAAAAGGAGGGGGTGTATCCATATTCATAAAGGATACCTACACCTCCAGGTTAGTGGCACAGCATGATACCTCCAAGATCATCCATGTGCAACTAACATCAGGCAAATCTGCAATGCAAATTGTGGCCTGCTACAGATCACCCTCCATGACCCAGGACCACCACTCCGCCTTTCTGGAGACACTGGAAAACATGTAGGTCCTACAGAACACCCTGATATTGGGCGATTTCAATTACCCTACCGTTAACTGGGAAAACTACTCAAGTACAAACTCCCAGGTCCAGCGCTTCCTGGAATTTATCAACTCAAATGCCCTGGATTAGCTGGTAAACTCCCCTTCCAGAGGTGAAAACGTATTGGACCTGGTCATCACCAACATGGGCGACAGGTGTTCCACACCGAAGGTCAACCCATCACTGGTTAGATCAGACCTTAAACTAATCACTCTGGATGTCCACACCACACCACCACCTCCAACCAAGGAAACCACAGTGAAAAGCTTTTCTATAGCAAACTTCACTTTACTTAAGACATAGGTGGTAAGTTTCACAGCCCCAACGTTAAAGGTTAACAGTGTCCAAGATGCAGGAACCATTACAAATGCACTCTATGAGCACCTACAAGGATGCATGGATCGTGCCATCCCTAGCAAAACCAAGACTCACTCCCCTAAGAGAAGGAAACCAGTCTGGTGGACCCCTGCCATATACAGGCTATACAATAGAAGGAGGAAACTAGTTCAGAAAAAAAGCAAATCCCAAGAAGGAAAGACATCCATGATCAGTATCAGTAAGAAACTAAAGGTCCCTCATAAAATCCACAAAGGCTAACTTCGCAAGAAAAATAGCCAAGGATTCGAAAGATAACCACAAAGCCTTCTTTAGCTATGTCAAGAATCTAAGTGGCAACTCGCAGATATACTCTGAGCTAGTGCAAAATAGCACAAAATATACTGAACCTACTGATATTGCTAACATCCTGGCAGATAGATTCAGTGCAAACTTCACCCCCACCCCACCCCCAAAAGGGCCCACAACAATACCGGAAAAGTGTAGTGTCTCGGAAATCACAGATGCACAGGTGAAAACAGCCCTTTCAAAAGCCAAAAGCACAGCGTCAATGGGGCCAGATGGTGTCCCAGGCTGCGTCTTGCATGAACTACAGAACAAACTAACCCCCCACCTAAACACACTGTTCAACCTTAGTCTCTCCACAGGCTACATGCCCATAGAATGGCGCACAGCAATGGTTATTCCGCTCCACAAAGGAGGGACCACAACTGACCCTGGTAACTATCGCCCCATAAGCCTGACTAGCCTGGTCTGCAAGGCTATGGAGTGCATCATCATGGAACTCATTAACAAAGACATTGGGAACATCCAAACACTTGACCCGACCCAGTTCGGCTTTGTTAAGGGCAGATCATGCCTACTAAACCTGGTTGACTTCTTCGAGACAGTCACTAAAGCCATAGATGAGGGGAAGGTAGTTCACACAGCCTACCTTGACCTCGCCAAGACTTTTGACACCATTCCCCACTCAGGAATTATAGAAAAACTCACCAGCCTGAACATAAACCCCTATGTCACAAGATGGGTTGCCAACTATCTTATAAACAGAACTCACACAGTAAGAATAGCGGGCTCCAGGTCCAACTCTAAACCAGTCACAAGTGGTGTCCCACAAGGACCCCTACTGTTCAGCATATACTTCTCAGAAGTACAGGCAAACACAGGAGGACTATGGCTAACCAAGTTCGCCGATGACTGCAAACTGGGAGCCGTAATTGACTCTCCAGCTGACAAGGACATTCTCCAAAAGGGCCTTACTGAGACGGACACCTGGTGTCAAAGTCATGGTCTCAAGCTAAATGCCAAAAAATGCATAGTCATCCCATTTGGGAAAAATAAAACACCCATGAATTACCACATAGGTGGCAGCCCCATTAATACAGAAGAGGTAATAAGAGATCTGGGGACCCAGGTAGATAGTAATCTCTCCTTTGACAATCATATTGCCACAGTAGTTAGGAAATCCTTCTATGTAGCCCATCTAATTACTAAAGGGTTCGCATCTAGAAATAAAGAGGTTATAGTGCCCCTCTACTCATCACACCCATCATAGAGTACAATGCCCCGTTTGGGATGCACCTCACAAGACACTTCCAACAGCTAGGAAGACCACAAAAGTACCTCACCAATAGGATTACTGGCCTCAAACATATGTCCTATGCAGCCCGACTGGTAAAACTCCAGCTGTACTCAGTGACATATCGCTTACTCAGAGGTGATCTCTGCCTGACTTACAAAGCCATGTCCAACTCAGAATTGATGGACATGCTCCACCTAATGAAATCCAAGTCACTGCGAGCCACTCGCTCTAGTGAGCTAAACCTTGCCACAACAATAAATAGAACATGCTGGAGGGATAGATTCCTGTCACAGAGACTCCCCATGCTTTGGAACAAAATTCCTAACTACATTAGGCAGAGCCCCTCATTAACACCTTGACGAGTGTATGGCTAACAGAAAATACACCCCTGGGATCACTTCATTAACTCTTCTTGACAGAGGCTCAGTTAATTAATCAATGGAGCGACGAAAGCTGACACACTCTGGCTAGGCTTTTAAATGCCCTCGGGCAGATAGCCTAGTACCTACCTATGAACATTTGAACTTGATTAGTACCCACTTAGAAATAACTGTAGTAGATAACATGTAAAGGTGGCTTGAAGCATGTGGAACAACAACTTGTTATTTACGTGATTCAGCTTAGAAGCCTTACTGTCTCAGTAACTTTTAAATAACTGACATAGGATAAAGTATTATATGAATAATTATTATCTTTATCATCTCATTGGGGTACTCAACACATATGGAAAATGGTTCATTAGAGTCGGACCTAAGAATTATATTTTGATTAGTAAAGTGACCTGTAAGAAACTGTGAGAATTATAGTAATTCTCCAATTATAACCAAGTTATGTGTCCAAGAAGCGAATGTGAAGAAACTTACCTTAAGAGTGGAACGGAATGAGGCTCAAAAGGTGAATTTTGACATTCAAGTTGAGAATACATAACTGAGTTGTCATCTGAGAGACCATACCAGAGTTCTTTGTATTCTGTGGAGCTTGATGTGCTGCATGTGCTACCATTTGCAGAAAAAAAGTGTAGGAACACAAAGTGTTTTATAGCTTTGAAAGCAGGAGTACAGTGCTGCTACTCAGAGAGGGGATAGAAGCAAAGTGTCCCTCTGAAGGACGAGCGACTTTAAAAGTTGTTAGGTAATTCACTTTGTTTAAACGTGTGGCAGTGTGAAATGTCTTGCAGCTTTTAAAGATATTCTGCTGTTGTTTTGTGGTGGCTGGCAGCTGCCACTGTTGCTTTGTAGTGTGAGGCAGGAGCATAACTGTGTGCTAAGATGTGCTTAACAAAATGTTAAGCACCTTTCTGACATCAGGAAAGTGGTTAATAAACCTGCCTTATTCTCATTTTCCAGCTTAATTGCAATGCTTCATCACGTAAATCTGACATAAAGTCTTTCCTAAACTGTTTCCCCTTGATAAAGATTCCATCAAGTACAGTAAAAATGAGTCATTGTATGCTTTATTCAATTTAAACAAAAAGCAGTTAACAGTCTCATAAACCAATTTGCTTAGTGAGGGTTTTAATGTCTTGGCTAATAAAAAAAAATATATATGGGCAACAAATAGAAGGCTGGGTTAGAAGCACAGTGATGGGGGAAATAGTACTGGCTGATTCAGACGGTCAATGACTTTTATGAGAAAAATATTTTATCCTCGAAGAGTATTTTCTTTTTCTGATTATAAGTAAATGTGCCTTTGCTGTAAAATATTTTTTAATTGATTGGAATAGATCCTTCACATAATGACCCAAGATGATTTTAGGTATATATATATATATATAAACACCAAAATATTACAGCACTCAGGACACAAAAACAAAACAAAAAACATTTGCAAATGAAGAATTTATTCCAGGCACAGTCTGCAGCACAGACCAGTTTTTCACAAAGGCATCATCAATGTGTGTCTTAATCAGTAGTAAGCCTCAGTTTATATAGCAGCTTTAAGAAAACATTTAAAGAGACATGCACATCATACCCTTACAAACAATTTAACAGGTTTACTAAATGCGTAACCTGCTTACATATATATCAAGTATGTATAGGCAAATGTTCCCCCCACATGTGTACCAACTGTGTTACAAAAATCATTACTAAAAATAAAACATTACAGAAAATTCCATAAATTTACAAAATGCCCAAAAGCACCCCCTACGATAGTGAAAACGTATCTACTATACATCATATAAAATATGTAATGCAGGAAGATATATAACCATAACTTAAATATAAACTCTTGAATCAGATATCCATCTATCAACTTCATGCTAGAAAAATAGTAATAGTAATGGTAATGGTAATAGTAATGGTAATAGTAATGGTAATGGTAATGGTAATAGTTATAGTAATGGTAATAATAATAGTAATAGTAATGGTAATAGTAATGGTAATAATAATAATAACAAGGGTAGCCAAAAGATAATGAATTACCATTGGTCATTAAGCCCTATTTAAAAAGGGCCCCCAAATTAATAATCCATCTACGTTCCTTATTTAATAATGTAATATGCCTAGCTGTATCATTCATGGTTTGCGTTTTGACCATGTCAGTGCCTGCAAACACAAAATGTGCCGTATTGTGCACTAATATATGCTTATAAAGAGCACTTCGAGCTTGTTTATATTTTATGCCACTAATATGTAAGGCTGTCCTTTGCTTCAAAGTACAAGAAGTCTGTCCAGTATAAAAAGCTCCACATTCACATATTGCCATATATATCACCCCTTGTGCTAGTACATTTGATTAAATATTTAATGTCATAAACTTTCCTAGTATTCACTGACATGAAAGACTGTGTTTTAGATATTAACTTGCAATATTTACAATAACCACAGTATGTACTTACTACTGAGGTCTGTGGTGTTCCCCCTAATGGGTATTGACCCTTCTTGAATGAAGAAAAATATTGTCCCAAAGATTTACCTTTGCAGTAACCAAAATTACATTTTTCATTAAGTATGGATGAAAAGAATGGGTCTGAATTAACACATGCCAAAATTTCAAAATAGTTTCTTTGATCTTGAAGGGGTTACTACCATACGTAGTTATAAATATCACTCCTGCTGACTTAGGCTGTCTCAACTTTTGGGCATGTCTTAGCAAACTGGTCCTACTATTGGTCTTGGACTGTTTATATGCCCTATCCACCACCGACTTAGTATATCCCCTGGCCAAAAACCGTGCTTTCAAACCCAGGGCCTGTTATTCATATTTGCCTAACCCTCTGAAATAGGGCTATAGGTATATTATTGATGGTGTGGCCAGGGTGACAGCTGTGGGCTTGCAAAAAGGAATTCTTGGAAAAAGGCTTCCTATATAGATTGGTAATAATAGTACCATCTATAGCCTTAGTTACATTCTCATCCAAGAAATCAATGGTAAACAAATCCAATTTCCCAGTGAACTTAATGCCATATTTGTTTTTATTTAAATATTGCATAAACCCATGCCACTCAGCAATGTCTCCCTGCCACACCACCCAACACTCATTGAGGTATCTGCGCCACATAATAAGCTGAGATGTAAAATTATGAGTGGGACTATAAATGTACTGAGCTTCAAAATACCCCATGAAAAGGTCGGCATAAATGGGGCAAACGTTGCCCCCATCACCATACCTTTCATCTGCAGATACCATTGATTGTTGAACATAAATGTGTTGTGTTCCAACACCAGTTGCAATAAGGACAACAAAAAAATCCATCTCTGGTTCCTTAAAATTAAAATATATATGGATCACATTCACGTTGCCAAAAGTACAGTTCTCTGAACCACACTTTACAGAGACTATAACCCCGAATTTACACTTCTCCAAAATGGCACTTTGCCGAAATGGAAAAGAGTTAAACCACATTAACTAATTTTCTCTAATTTTTGCAGGGGCTGCTAATTTTATATATATGCATATCTATATATATATATATCTATATATCTATATCTATATATATATATATATATATATATATATATATATATATATATATATATATATCTATATATATATATATATATATATATATATGGGTTCACTTCAAAATCCTGAAAGCTCAAAATACTGAAAACTCATAATACTGAAAAACATACAGGACACCAACACTGATGTGTGATTGTGCGGACGTTCAGGTTAGGGCGCGGGTCAGGTAAGTGTGCGATTGTGACGGACGTTAGGGTTAGGGGCGGGTGAGGTGAGTATGCGATAGTGACGGACCTTAGGGTTAGGGTCTGGGTTAAGGTAAGTGGATAGATAGTAGTGTATGTGCAGTGTAGTGTAGCTGCAATACAGTCAGTGTTGGTGTCCTGTATGTTTTTCGGTATTATGAGATTCAGTATTATGAGTTTTCGGGATTTTGAACTTTCAGGATTTTGAAGTGAACCCATATATATATATATATATATATATATATATCTATACTAAATCCGAGATCGCACTACAGTGACAACAGCATATTTGTGCATGTATACTGCAGTGCAATCGCAAAGTGCCGTTTCAGAGAAGTGTAAATTCGAAGTTATGGTCTAGGCAAAATGTAGTTCGGAGAACTGTACTTTCGTTAATGTGAATGGGAACCATATATATATATATATATATATATATATATATATATATATATATATATATATAGTGAAAAATCCTTTTCTCTGCTTGGTTAGGACAATTCTGCTGTGTCTTTACTGAGCCTTTTAACAAAGCTACAGAAGTAACATAGGTACTTACTTTATAGGTGGAGTAAGATGTCCCAGTATGCAACATAAAGGATGATAAGACCTCTTTTGATATGGCAAGGCATGTGGTTTATTTCCCATGGCCTGTTTTGTACCTTAGACCATCCGGTCTATAAAATGCATCACATCTCATTCTTTACATAAAATGTGCTAAAGAACACCTAAAGCAAACACAGTCTGTAATGTTTCAGTTTTGTTTGAAGGTGAAAGAAGAACAAATGCAGGCGCTGTGAGGTTGATGTCTACATGCTAAAGGGAATACATTTTTTCACTCTTCACCTCTTTGTAGCCAGTATTTAGAAATGGTCAAAATCCTTACTGTTTTAGTTTTGAATTCCTTACATTCTTTGATATTTTAGATTGCTTCTCATCCTGGATGCCTTCCTTGTGGAGTTTCTGTAGCCACACTGGTTTTGCCTAGGGCTCAGCTTTCTTTCTACATATCAAAGGCATCCTGAGATGATAATCCATCCGACTACCCTTAAGTTGTGTATACAGAGTTCCTGAATGACTCTTTTCAGTGTGTAACTGTGTTCTGCAGTGGACTGGCATTCCATCCATGTAGAGCCCTATACGTTATGTCCATAGCTTGCTGGGGTAAGATCTGGTTGCTAGCTGATCCAGGATAGATTAAAGTAAGTATTAGAAAATGACTGAATGAAATACACATTCTTTTTTTTTTCCATAAAAGTCTGTTATATTATTGTTTATTTCCTGGATAAGTACCTTCATATTGGTCACCGTGTGTATCTTTTCTGCAGATTATTCATTTCTTTACTCACCAAATATTTCGAATAAGCAGGGGTGTTGGCTGACATCATAAGATCATAGATATAATTCTCCGGCTAGCCTGCCCTGTATACAATGTTGTGTAATTTAGAAGTGCACTTGCAAATAATCCAACCATATATAAAGCCAGCACTCACACATTATTTAACTATGACAACAAATGATTCAGAATTGCTCTGTCTTTGATATAACTGATAGTATTTTACGAAAAATGTCTCTTAAACAGAATAAGCAAATAAGCTATTTAATTAATGCACATAGTTTTTGGCTGCAGTGATACAGGTCCAGCAATTTTTTAGCCATATAGTTAGCCCTAACAATGTAAATTTACAAATTTTTCATAAGGTGAGAGAGCTTTCAGGGGACAATGATTACTTTGCCAAGTCTGGGTAAATATTCATCATTATGAAATAGTTGTGGGTATTTTGTATAATAAGAACATAATTGTTCTTTCTGAATTTCTGGGCTTTTTTTAATGATTCAGGTAGGATTTTTTAATGTGTATGGATTGGTATGCATATGGAAGTGTGTGTGCATGTGTGTATATATGTAGATGTGTATGTATGTATGTATATATAATATATATATATATGGCTTCACTTTATAATCTCGAAATACTGAAATATCGAATTTCAGTATTTCGAGACTATAAAGCCGAAACACCAAATAAAGATACCCAAAACCACGACTGTTAAAGCACAAACAAAAACACAACTACACTTACCTCCGCACAGCAACACAAACACACACACACTTACTATAAGCAAGGGAGCAAGCCGCTTGCACCCCCCTACTTATATATACTAATTCCAAGGTCCCACTAAACACCAACACACACAAAACCCACCAACATACATTCCACACACCCCTCGCACAAACACACATCACACAGATACAAAACACCACCACTCTCAACACTAACACACACAGACTCTCAGCTACGTACCCTAACCCACACCTAACACTCCCCAACACACACTCACAAACACACAAACCCTCCCCAAAACCCTTAAAAACACCACACTTACCTAAGGTGCCGTCAGTACCGCGGGTTCGACATTTCCAGGTTCGATATTCTGCAGTTTCACTTATCTACAGATTTGACACTTTGGTCTCAAGATACTGAAATTCGACATTTCAGTATTTCAAGATTCCAAAGTGCTTCTATATATATATATATATATATATATATATATATATGTGTGTGTGTGTGTGTGTGTGTATATGTATATGTATATGTATAATTGTTTTTATTTATACACACTTCTATTTATCTGTTAAATAGACTAAGACTATAGACTTGCTTCTAGACTTTATCTAGTACATAGCACATATTGGACTTTGTAGATTCTCCACAGTGGGTAATTGTTGGTATTTCGTCTTCTGAGATTCCGGTCTTGGTAAAAGGTTTGGGCACCCAGGACTGAATATGACTCATTAGTGAGATGACATCCTCTGAGGTCATCCCATTGCACATCCCCCCTGGTTTTCACCAGGTGTGTACAGGTAGTAAGGCTTGCATCCTAAACTTATGCACTGCAACGGATAGCTGTCTGAATGATGACCCCTTTTGATAGTCAACCCTTGCCTCAGCGATGGGAAGTGAATAGGCGGATTGAGCAGGAGGGAGCTGATGACCTACAGACATCAGGGACAAAAAGAGTTAAAAAAAAAAAAAAAACGTGGATAATGAGACCTTCCTTCTGTAGTTCTTCTTGGATGATTCTTCCTGTAGAGAGAGAGAGTGAGAGAGAGAGAGATGCGGCCTTTTGAGATCATCTCTGAACCGGCGTGTAGTTATACTACTGGAGTATTCCTAAGAGCATGTAAATCATTATTTCGGAAAGAAAGTCAAGAAACATTGGAATATCCCTCCCTAGGAACCTGTCATTAAGGATGCTATTTTTTTCCAGTGTGAAACCATCCAAACTGTATTTTCTTGTTCCCAGTTTGACTAATGTCTTCTACAAACCCCCAGTTGAAGTGGAGTGACCTCTTGCCTAAACATTCCTAGGCAAATTCTTGTATAGTCTCTGTGCTCTAGCTTAGTTCACAGAAACCACAGTAGCTATCTGCATGGCCTCTGGATAAAGAGTCCAAAGATTTGGACAAGATAAGTAAGGAGGAGTTCTTATTAGTCACTCTGCACCTCAGGCCTTGAAATGTCTGTCTTACTGGTCCCATTTCAAGTCACTGTTGTGAACTAAACTTTGAAAGTGTTGGAAAATGTTGCTGGTTCTAAAGTCAAAAAGTCCTTGGACAGCACCCTTATTATGATTTCTTTAGTGAGCTTTTATATAGTCTATTACAGTTTTAACTGTGTTGACACTGTGCCTAGGGTGGCAACAAGGATCTGTCTGAACTAATTGTAATGGTTTAGGTTGTCATGGATGTTCCTTTTACCATGACATACTGTTTGGATATGCTATTCAAGACCTCATTGATCTGAACAGTAGGAAGCAGACATTGACCACCCTGGATGACCTTTTTGATGCCCTACTTCTTCTTGCCCAGCCCATCTTCCTGAAAAAAAGCCCACTCACAAGATGAGAAGAGCAACATTCAGGTGTATATACCCCTCCCAGTGCTGTCCAACTTGCAAAGTCCCCCATGAGTACACTTAATAGGGGATACTTCAAAGTTCTTGCTTACCCATCAAGAATGCATGTGGGTGACCTGTGCTTTGTTTTTGTCTCAGCCTGGAGGGCTATAACAAAGGATTTGTGATTGTATTGAATTTATTTCAGGAGGCTATGTCTTACAGTTGTTAGTGTGTTTTCCATGAAAAATTCCGATATCATTTGGGCTGCACAGAGCTTCAGAAGCAGATCCAGACTGTATTCCTCAAAGGAGCTGAAGAGCCTTTTCTTCCTGGGAAAAATAAGAGAGATTCTGTTCCCACCCTTCATTTTCTTGATGTTCTGAAGAGCAGGGAGGGTTCTTTCCCATTTTCCTTTCAGTGACTTCAACAGCTTTATCCAGTATGACAGATTGTGAATGGTGATGCACCTGGGGGTCATACCAGTGCTGCCACAGAGGGCTTAGATGGTATTTCTGGACACAATGGATACTTTTTGGCACATCATCATCATCTAGAGTTCTTACAAGAAGTTATGTTGCATTTTCAGAGTTGTCACCACTTTTAATATAGAATGCTGCAATTTGGACTATTCTGTATTATCTGTATATTTATCAAGATCCTTAGCATGGCAGCAGAAATCTTACAGTAGAAGAGACTCATAGTCTTCTGTTACCTGGAAGACTGGTTTTTGCACACACACACACACACCCCACCCCCCGGGACTCCCAAGCAGTACTCTCATCCTTTTGGAACACCAGGAACTGAGAGAAGTCCTGTCTTATCCCAGCACCAATCAAGTATCTCTAATCTCTCGGCCTACACATCATCCCATTGTAGGGCTTTGGCCATATTCAAATGACAGTGATTCACTGGGCAGTAACTTGTCAGTAGCTGCAGAGCCAGCTTACTCTCAGACCCTGTTATCATTGAAGAAGTGTGTTCAGATAAGAACATTGGTTCTGGTGGGAGAAAGTAATTGATGGTGATCATGAGTCATAATCAACCCTTTATGGAACAGGGCCTATCTTGGACAGGGACACAATCAGTAGAATGATGATTACCTTTGATGATATTACTTGAGCATTGCTGGGTGTATCACTTATTCTTGCCAGTGTGTTAAGTGAAGCTGAGAGACACCATGCTGAGGTTACTGGATCATTTGTGAGAATGATGGCTGACTGTATGAGAGTGCTGTCTGAAGATACCCACATCACTGGATCACAATAGTGTCAATAGTGCTAATTTATGTTCTTGTTATATACTGCCCATGATAGGGCCCATTTAGTTCACAATTTGTATATACATGGTCTGGATATGTATGGCCATTAGCTAAGGAGCATGAAACCAAGCATTAGATTCAGAGTTAATATAGTCCTGCAGGATTATAGCCTATACCATGCATACCCTGCTATGGTAGATAGTTGGACACTGTTTCCTTCTCACTCGCATTTACACTTTGCAGAATGACATGTAACCCATCTGTAAGTCATGAAGTGTATACAAATGCATCCATTGGTGAGGATGCATTCCTATCAGGTGTGGAAGTTCAGCCTGGGTAGGCCAGCAACTGATGCTACATCTGTGCCACATTGCAGGTGTCCACAAACAGGATGTAGCACACATGTACCTGATGACCCTTGGAGTCGGTCTGTGCCTGTGGCTCCCTGTTCTGTGTGCTTGCTTATGTCTGTTGACCTACTGAAGGTCATGCCTACTATGGAATATATATTTTATTGAAAATATTAGTGCTGCAGTTGTTGCATGTGCACAAGATGTGCGTTTATCTATGTGCCTTGTGGTGGTATTGATAAGGCAACATTACTGGTAAGGATATCATGTTTTGTCTGTGCACATGTTGCACTTGATGGTATGTCACTGCACACGTGCATACTTAAAGTTCCTTCCTCTTGCTTGCTTTTTTTCCTCCTCTGGCTGTTCATTGCCATCAGGTGATGCATCCCAATCTGCAATTATCTGGAGCTCATGAAGTGCTTTTTGTACTCCTCAGGCCAGAATACCACAGTGCCTTGATGATGATATATTTTGCAAGATTGTATACATTGTGATGGTTTAGGAAGTCTTATAAGGTGTACTGCAGATCAGCCCCAAATGTGTCTGAATATCTGAAATGGGATTTTGGCAACCCTAAATATGCTCTCAGCCACATTCCTGCTCATGCTGTGTGCTTTATTGCAGGATTTTTCTGTAAGCTCTTGAGAGGGACATATAGGTGACTTTAGCCAGGGTTACAGAGAATACTCACCATCACCTGAAACACATAAGTGCATGTTATGGTTAGGTTTGTGGTAAGGTACACTTTAGGTATAGAGCTACCTACTGACTACTTTTGTACTTTTGGAGGTGGGGGCTTTTTTACCTTGGTAAAGATATATATTGTGCCTGGTCAACCACAGATACTTTTGTTGCTGTCTAGTACAGTTTTGTGATATAGTTAATAAAGTATAGTCCTATACTATATTAGCACCTCTGGTATGGGTTTCCCATACCTTTGATCTCTTAATATTTTGTATCTGAGGTCACACCGGTTTAGAGGAAAGTGAACTACTTTGTTCCATGTTCTGTGAATTGGTACACCCTCAGAGAGACAGACTTACAGATCAGGGTTATGGGGCTGAGCTTTCAAATTGAGAATGCAGGGGTAGTGGGAGCTCCCACACACAAAAACATTTTAAAGATGAATGTTCCAGCACTGATATTGCGGTGGTCAGATGGACCAGCAAGAATTTGTTGTCAGTAAACTGGGAAACAGTAAATGTTGCTTTGATGATATAACGTAGACCTGTAAATTGATAAGTACACCCCCAGTAGATGCCTGCTAAAATGTCCTTCATTGTAAGCCTGTCTCTCAAGACACATGTCTGCTGTGTGTGTGTGTGTGTGTGTGTGTGTGTGTGTGTGTGTGTGTGTGTGTTAAGCACACTGTCAAGAAGTGAGGTTGTGAACTGAAAAGGAGCCCAGTGAATGTTTGAAAATAACCGTTACACAATCCTCATAATTATTACAAAAGAATATGAATCAACTGTAGACCACAGTATCGTGAGGTATTCCCCCACTCTTCAAAGATGCAATGACTTTAGAGTTAGTATTATAAGTAACAGAGTAAATGTATGGTGGTGGGGGGTTTATCCCCCTTCAGATAGGCTTAAAAATATAAGCACACATTTCAGAATTTAGTTATAACTTGATAGCAGTTTATTTTTTGAAGTGTCAGACCTTGTGTTATTTTGTTAGGAAGCAGATCTGAAGGATCTGGTCACTCTGTTTAAATGGCACCCCTTCCAGTTGATGGAATGCTGCTCATGATCCCCAGAATAGACCTTATAATCACATGGGTGGATTTGGTAGCCCCAGGAAGGGGTGGGAAGAATAGTACCCTATAGAACTGTTTAAAGGCTGCATGGTGCTTAGCTGATGATAGTTATTTATTTATTTCACATTTGTTAACTGGGTTAATCCAACTGAGTTTGCAAACAAAACCATTTTCAGTGGAGACCCGAGGTGAAAAGCCCCAGCAAACATAAGTAAAGATAAAGTGACAATATACAAATATTTTGTATTGTGACTGTTATTTAATAATTGTAAAAAAGAAAAGGTAATTAACTGTTTGCATTGTAGTGATAGTAAGCAACCCGTTTTCAGTGGAGACCCAAGGGGAAAGAGCCCCAGCAAACATAAGCAAAGGTAAACATGCAGGATAAAAGTTATTAAAAATAACAATGCAAATATGAAATTAATTATAAAGAGAAAAACAAAAGAAAAAAATTATGAACATTAACGGTTGCACTGATAGCAGTGGTGTAAAATTTACTACATATGAGAGTAAAAACAAAAGATTGTTTAAAAGAAGGACAATGTATAGACACTGACAGGAATTGGGGGGAAAAAGATGAATAGTGTGGAGAATGGGAGGAGGAGAAAAGAGAGGGGGCTATAGTAGTAGAGAGGAGATTAGCTTAAGCAGAAGTTACTCAAAGAGAAAGAAAGCTGAGATACACAACAGGTTATACAGTAGGACAGACTAAGACTACGTGTGGTCAAGGCAACGGCATAATTTGAAGTTTAGTAGGTGGGATTTAAGCTCCTTTTTAAAATGGGGAAAGGAAATGCTGGATCAAATATGGAAAGGGAGTTTGTTCCATTTTATTGAGACAGAGTGCAAGGTAGTTTGCCAGTATTCCTTTTGGGTTTTATTGGGGACTTTGTGAAATTTGGATATTAATGGGGACTTGATATATTTACCAGACTCGCAAGATAGAAGAACCAGGAATTTCCAGAATGTGAGGAGGAAACCTGTGACATCCCTCCTGTATTGTCCATATGGCAATGGAATGTTCCAGGTACAAGTATACCCAGCATTCTGCCAACTTTGGTCTTTAATGAAAAGGGATTTCCATGCCGCCTTTGTAGACTTATGTGCAATGCACAAAGAGGAAGTACAGCCAGCACCAGGTCTCTGTTCAGGTAGAATCTGTTAATGGCCTCCTGATTAGAGAGCTGATCAGACAGAGCCTGTGGTAATGTTCAGATTACTTCCTCCTACTGAATGGCATACAGTATATCGTGCCTCTTCCCTGACCATCAACATGACATTTTGTGCCAAGAAAGGTAGAATTATTGGTTTAACATTTTGCAAAGTGCCCCTGTCACCAGAGATTTGATTATCTTTTGTAAAGGCACTGCAGTACTTAGATGGTTTTCAGAATTGCACAGTATCCTCAAGCTAACACTGTCCGATTGTACTCTGCTTCATTTGCATACATCAACTGGAGGTAATTCCTTTGGAATCACCAGTGCTCGGCAGTGCCCACATGTTAAATGTGGTGCTTTATCCCAAGCATAAGTTGTTGTGGAATACAGGTCATAATCATACATTTTCTTGTTATCAGTAAAGAAGTCTAGATCCCCCTCAGCTGCTATGCCTTTCCTGCCTGTATAAGACATTTCACATGATGTAGTCCCATACCTCCTCATAAGTAGAATTACATATGATTGCAAAGTGCTTTTCATTTGGGAAAGAGCTAGTGAATTCCCATACCTAGATGGAGTGACCTCAACAAGATAGAATATTAGAAGTTTATACCGGGACAGTATCCAGAGGCTAAAGTCCTGGGAAAAAGCATCCTTAAACAATTCAGAGAACATCTTCATCACAGCATTTACCCAGTGATGATTCAGGAATGGCCATAGCACTGACTAAAATGTCTTAACACTGACAAGCATCTTGAAAAAGGGCATTGTTTGGGTGCTACATTTCTTGACTATACCACCCCCCTCCTTTCCACTAGTCTTAAGTCTTAGAGGTGGGTCTGTGTCAATTCCCACAAAGGTGGTCTGAGAAATACCTATCAGAATGTACCGAGTCTGTTGTTTGGCAGGACTGGTGCTGTTATCTGGATGTGGTATATTCCAAACATGCACAAAGGTCTGTAAAAGCCCCTTGCTGTTATTTTCTTTTTAAATGCTTAATCACAAGCGTAATGAAGGAGTCATACTGATCCAGTGTGCAGATGAGACCGCTGTTTTTTGTTAAAACAAAATGCTTCCTTCAACACCTTTTTAGCATAACATTCATTTATGGATGTCATCCTGTCAGATAGGTTCATAAGTATTCTCATAGTCTGCAGATAATTACAAGCATAGCTAATAGCCAGAGGTCAGAATCAGACCTTGTATATGTGAGGTAAAGACTTTAAGCATTATTCCAAACCCTCTTCTGTATTACCCTTAATATTGCACACTTCCACAGGGTTTGAACAATCCACCCAAAATCTCACTCTGTTACTCTCTCTTCTACTAGATCCAGATTTACTCAGGCTCTAATCTATAGCCTCAAGTTGTGAGTGATTGAGTGACTGATCTCATGGCTTGACACTGTGACTGAAGTCACTGTTTTTATATAGAAAAGCCTTCTTATTGAAATGTCAGCACTCAAAATGCTGAGTGCGGACAAGAAAAAAAGGCCAAAAAGCTAGAGAAGAGCACACCTTGAAAAGTGCCCTTCTCCTTAAAACTTCTTTTTGCAGGGGGGCAAGCCCCCTCTGCACCCCCATGTGGCAGACACCCCTCCCAAACTTATATGTGTATATATATATATATATATATATATATATATATATATACCAACTCTGAGATTGCCATATCTCGGAGAAAAGAGAATATTCTGAGAAATGGCATCTTGGACTTAGTACATGTAAGTCTGCAGTCTCTGTATTTCGGGACTCGCTCTAGCAGGTCCCGACTTTTCAAATGGGTACCTAAAAGGAATGTAATCATTAAATAAACTCGTCAAACCTTGAATGTCTGTAAGATAAAAACTGCCTGTTGGCAGTATGTAGAAAAAATAACTAAGGTTAACTAAATTCATGCCAAACTACTACACAAGGCTTCTTTCTTAGCCGAACTGTTTAGGCATTAATATGATAAACTACCCAGAACCTATATCAGGGCAGCCTACTTTGCAGGTAATTGTGCTCATGGATTCCAGAATTTTTTTCTTCTCAGAACAAGATGCTGCACTAAGTTGTAATTATTTTGTGAAGGTTTCTGAAGTTTGCACTGGTCATGCCCTGAATTGTTTTGGAATGCTGCTGTCAAACATAATTTCATCACTGTAGCATAAAGCTTTCGAATGAATGTATCCCTTTAACAAGGGACAGCCTACTTATAATTATTTTTTCATATATTCAGACATTCCTTGATTTTCTCCTTCTACTGACCTGAAACACAGTTCTGAGAAGCAAATCTGCTGCATGTTCCAAAAAAATGCCATCAGAATTAGGAGATGCAATAAAGTAGCCCTGTCCCTGTGCTTTGGAATACTGCCCCCCACCCCCACCCAGCCACCGAAATCAAGCATCTTAATTTGTCTCCATCCTTCAAAAGGGGTATGAAAATGCGCTACCTGCAGTGAAGATGTTTTGAAAATAATGTGACACTTAAGTCAACAGTAACAAGGTAATTGGCATTACCAGAGTTTAACTGAACTCTGTTCATGTCTGTTGATCATGGATTATAGTCATCATGTTAGTTGGAAGTGATGAAATACTTAGCTGCTTAAGTTTAACCTTTATAGATTACCTCTGCAAACTGTTCTTTACCATGATAATGTAAATGTTTTTAAATGTGTAGTGTATCTATGATTATTTACAAATCTGATTGCTTATTTCAGGCTGTTTTCTGTGGGCTTAAATACCAGGGGTCATTATTTCAACTTTGAATTGTATGGTATCCCTGTGATGATATTTTTGACAAATAGTTGAGCTTTTCTAATTGGATCTCTTGTATTGATGCACCTTATTAACAAAGTCAGATAAGTGTAAGGCATCGATAAGAGTCCCGGTTGTGTAACTGATGCAGTACTTCTTGCTACCCAAAGGTATCAGTACTTAAGCCTCATTGTCCTGAGAGCTATCTGCCAGATCGAGTAGCACTTAGGTTCATAGGTTGGTACTAGGCTATCGGCCCTAGGGCCTGTACAAGCCTAGCCATAACAATTCCCCAGCTATTTCTTCCCACAATATTTACTTCTCTGGACCCTGTCTAGCAGAGCGACTGACGTGATCCCCAAGGTACATTTCCTATCTCCCAGCCAGTCGTCAAGGTTCCTTTTGAAGAGGGCCAATGAGGCGCTCTGCTTGACATGTATGGACAATCTATTCCAGAGTACGGGGAGTCTCTGGGTCAGGAACCTATCCCTCCAACATGTTTTGTTCATTGTGATGACAAAGTTTAGGTCCCTGGAGCGTGTGGCTCTGATAGATTGGGATTTCTTTAAGTGTAGCATGTCCAACAGCTCTGGGTTTGACATGGCTTTGTATGTTAAGCAGAGATCGCCTCTGAGAAGACAATATGCGACAGAGTATACCTGGAGTTTTTTTAGTCTGTCAGCATAGGGCATCTGCTTTAGGCCTGTAATTCTTTTAGTGAGGTGTTTCTGCTGCCTTTTCAGTTATTGCAGATGTCTTGTGAGGTACATACTTCTTAGGGCTATTATGCATGTAAGAAAAAGCTAATGCAATGAAGTAGGGGAAAAAATTACAGTGAAAAGATGTCATTGTCCTTTCTTCAGTGCAAGTCTGCTATCAAGAAAAATCTGGAAGAAACTCATAAGTGTTAATCCATTTTGCTATTATTTGCAAATATTATTTTGTTTCATTCGAAGAATTCTTCTAGCAATTAAAAAAAGGAATGCAGAGGAGTGTCTGCTGAAGTACTAGTGTGGAACAATGACAGAGACATTTGCGGAGTATAATAAAATGGTGAGAAATGTCAGTTTTACATGAGCACAGCCTTATTTTAAGATGTGCTAATGACTGCTGCTTTGCAACATACACATGTCGAATACAAAATAGTGCCAGTAGTGTTTCTGGAGACCCATCAGTCTGCAGCATATTCCCTACGTTTTCTTTTCTTTTCTTCTTTTTTCTTATATTCATCAGGTCTGGTTAATGTTAGCAAACGAAAGACAGTCTCTTTCCCAAGCGTGCTTTTCGTTCTTTATGCTTGACAACGCTGGGAAATTGAACTGGGATGGGAGCCCTTAACACACTTCTATTATTTTTTTGTTCAGAGGCAAACATGTGAAGACTGGCCTTTGCTTTGGTTGAGGGGTTGGGGGTATTATGTAGGTTTCCTGTGCGCCCAAGCACAGTAGACAGAGAAGGCCTCACAAGTTGTCAGCAGCTAGATCATCAAATCCCATCCTTACCCTCCAGATCACTCCTGAGCAACTTAACATCCTAAATGTGGATCATAACTTGATACAGCGCTGCTGTTAAAAGCTGCGGCAATTAGAACCCTTGAGTATTTCTAACTCTCTCAGAGGCTTTGTCAGGTTATTCCACCTTGGTATATAGACTCTTTATTGGCAGGGAAGGATCACCCCCCCACCCCCACCCCCCCCCACACACACACACACACACAGTATGCCTGCTTCTGTACATGTTCATTGTTTTCATGTTATTAGTTTTCTTTTTTTTTTTTTAAAGTACATATATGAGTGGATTACAAATCCCACCTTGGAACATTCACTGTTTTTCAAGTATAAACTCTAAGTACCATTACAGTTTCAATTTTTAATTCTGTCCATAGCATGTTGTGTCATTATCATATCTAACATTAAACTTCTGAATGTTTGATCTGAACTTGTTTTTAAGCAGGAAATGTTTAAGTGGCAGAGAGCAGGAATAACCTGTATTTGTAATTGGGAAAACTAGCCATCTTAAGAAAACTGAGACTGCATACTGAAGAAAGGAAGTACAGCTGAGGAGCAGAGTTCTAGTCTCATTTACCTCACATTTAAACAGGGTTTGATTACAGATTGAAGCATAGACAAGTTGTTTTTGTTTATCTCTTTGTTTTGCAACTTAAAGCAGCAGTAACTAATATGATTACTACAGCAATTTTTTCCCTGTGTCCCTGCTTTCTATTGATGATTAAACCCTTTGTCCGACCAATTGGCTGATTCGTTCCCCATCACCGGGGTGATGGTTGACCAGGGCTACTATTCAGCCATTACAGGTGGTTCAAGGGTAATTAGTCATGCCTTAACATTTCTCAACAGATGCTTATCTTTGGAGTGGAAGGGAAATGCGCAGTGGGACTGCTGTTCCTGACTTCTATTAAAAGTT